>NC_080732.1:6294853-6382353 GCF_019097595.1 Hemibagrus wyckioides | reverse complement strand
CATTCATTTTTCACCACTTATATATATAATAAAAAAGTAATATAATAGTTTATTAACAATAGAGACAGTTGTTAGAATTCACAGTAGAAATACAAAATTGGATTAAATAAAGATGTTTCCATGGTACATGCAACTAATACAATGAAATGCGTTTTTCTCCTCACTGCTACATAATGGAAAAATGTAAATCATATACAATATTAAAGCAGGTGGTGGGAATGATAAGTCACAGGACATTGTGTTTTTCATGTAGATTAATTAATATTCCTTTGCTCCAGCCAGGGGAAAAAAATGGTTTTATGCTTTCTTTGCTTCTTTTGCTTTTGATTTGAGCCTCTGATATTTTAATCCAGACCGAGAACAGAGCGGAAAACATAAGCACAATTCATCAGCTGGTACGGAGGAACACAAACCCAATTTCACATGAACAACCATGAGCTCAAAAGGATGCAAATGTTATGCAGATTAAAGGAGTAGCATGATACACAAGATTTAAAATATGTTCAGTAACTAAATTAGATTTATAATAATAATAATAATAATAATAATAATAATAATAATAATAATAATAAGTATTACTATTATTATTATTATTATTATTATTATACTATTTACCATGTTACTAAATTAATTAATTTCTTTGGATTAATTAATTATTTTTTTGTATTTAATTTATAAATGAATAAGCTAATGGATTTGGAATACAGAATTTCTTTTTTTTTTATTATTTTTAAGTATATTACATTATAAATTTGTTTAATAGTTATTATTAATGCGAATTTTTGCCATTAAATATAGAATTTCTATGCAGTATGGAGTTGAGATTTGATAGTTATGCTGTGAGGCATAAAGGTCATGGGTGAAGGTCAGAATCAAACCTTTATTCATATTCACAGTCCACACTTTATACAGTGCAACGGGTGCCAGATTTCCAGTTGAATTTCCAATCCAAAGCAGACTAAAGCAGGTCAAATGGTCTTTCCAAACCTTTACAAAATAAGCCCTAAAACATAAAAGCAAAAAAAATAAATAAATTATCTATAAAATATCTACTACTGCAACTGTAGCTAGAGGACAATTGTACACAGGAAGTGATTAGATACAATATAAAGTATTGATAATATAAAATATATTACGCATAACGTCTACCCAGCTATTATTAGCAGTACTGTTGTTAGCTTTTATATTTGTATTATTACTATTAATTTTTTTATACTATTTTTACTATTTTTGTACTTTCTCTTAATTTTCTGTATCATTAATGTTTTTTTTTATCATTTATTTGTGAACAATATTTTTTCTCTTCTCACAATTTATTTTTTTTTCTGTCGCCTGTCTTTTTCTTTGTTTTTTTCTTTCCTTCTGTTTTGCTTTAATTGGTGGTTTATATTCCATAAAAATGTAATTTCATCTACAGTAATTGTAGCATCTTCCAGAAGTAACATTATCAAGTAACATCATGGGAAATAAAGATCCTGTCCTAATGTGTGTCTCTCTTTCTCTCTCTCTCTCTCTCTCTCTCTCACTCTCTGTCCAGCCACACATGCTTCTCTTGAGATCCCAGTGATCCTGACTCCTTCTGCTCTCCAGCTGTGCCTGGTCCATCCTGATGCCCTACTTCTGGTTGGAGTCTCATCATTTGAAAACCACTCGCTGCTGCTGAGGACGACTCACATGGACAGACAAAAGATACACTATATGGCCAAAAGTTTTGGGACACCCCTCCAAATCATTGAATTCAGGTGTTGTTTGTCAGGGGTTGGTCTTGGCCCCTTAGTTCCAGTGAAAGGAACTCTTAATGCTTCAGCATACCAAGGACAATTACATGCTCTGAACTTTGAGGGAACAGTTTGGGGATGTCTCCTTCCTGTTCCAACATGACCGCACACCAGTGCACAAAGATCCGTAAAGACATGGATGAGCGAGTTTAGTGTGGAGGAACTTGACTGGCCTCAACGTGATAGAACACCTTTAGGATGAATTAGAGTGGATACTGCAAGCCAGACCTTCCCCTAAACACACTCCTAAACCTTGTGGAAAACCTTCCCAGAAGAGTTCAAGCTGTTAAATTGTGATTATATCCATGTCCATGTAAAGGCTGGCTAATTCATCCCAAAGGTGTTCTATCAGGTTGAGGTCAGGACTCTTTGCAGACCAATCAAGTTCCTCCACACCAAACTCTCTCATCCATGTCTTTACGGTCCTTGCTTTGTGCACTGGTGTGCAGTCATGTTGAAACAGGAAGGGTTTCATCCCCAAACTGTCCCCACAAAGTTGGGAGCATGAAATTGTCCAAAATATCTTGGTATGCTGAAGCATTAAGAGTTCCTTTTACTGGAACTAAGGGGCCAAGCCCAACCCCTGAAAACGACACCTGAATACAATGATTCGGAGGGGTGTCCCAACACTTTTCGCAATATAGTGTACGGGAGGCTACTGTGGATGGCATCACCTAGAAACCATGAAGATAGCTTTGGACTGCAATGGGCACAAACACTCAAGTCTCCATTAGTAAATAGGTGACAAAACAGACCTTACGTTAGAACTAGAATGAATTTCCTGCTTAAACAATTGCACTTCTTGACCATATAGTACACTGTTATAGAAGGGAAATGATTTATAATCGCACTGCCTGGTGTCACCCACATGAGGATTCGGTTCCCTTTTGAGTCTGGTTCCTCTCAAGTTTTTTTCCCTTATATCATTTCAGGGATTTTTCCCTTTTCACCGTTGCCTCTGGCTGGCTCATTAGGGACACATACATTTAAAATCTATATCCTGAATTTATATATTTCTGTAAACCTGCTTTGTGACATTATATAAATTATGAAATTGGCTATTTTTGTTAAGATTATAATAATGAAAATTAAAATAACGTGTTATAATCTATCGTACATTGTGGAGTCAATCAATCTATCAGTACCGTGACCAGCCTATAGAGGGCGACATTGTGCTAAGTGTATTAATAACCAAACCCGGCTTTAGATTTGGTGAATAAAGTGGATTTTAGTGGAAGAAATCGCTTCCTTCATTCATCTTCATTAATTGAATGATATTAGTCAGAGTTTCAGTGAGTCCAGAGCCTGTCCCAGCCCAAACTCTGGGTGCAAGGCCAAAATACACCCACATTACACTACTACTACTACTACTCAATATACATTAGTGTACATTTTAATTAGTGCAACAGGAAGTTTAGGACAACAGAGCAGCCAGGGAAATAAAGAAGACAAAAGGATATAAGGTGACATTAGAGGCACCAAGGGTGGCTAAGTAACTGCTCCCCTTCCCACCCAGATTAAAAGATATCAATATCAAATTATTTTGTCAACAAGGTGGACACTTTTTGTTTCTGTTGTTTGACAAACTAGCATGAAGACGTGAGGCTGGGGCTGAATTCTTTCTAACCCAGACTGTAGATTCATGCAGGTTCATGCAGAGTGAAATGCCCCCTGAGATTTTTCTGATCCTCCATCATGCATCACTGTCATAACCATAACACATTTGGCTCTCTTCATTCTTAATATGCCTTAATATCGATGACATACCAAGGATTATACACTCGGAACTGGTTTGAAAGTAAAACTGGTGTACTGTATATATTACATCTATCAAAGAGATGCCATTGCAGTAAATTCATGTGAATCAGAATACAATGCCTTCATCATGTTGAACGGATGAATTTAAATAGAAATCTGATATATTCTGTAGCACACAACAGTCTGTTACGTACAACAGTAACACATACATCATTAACTACATTGCAATTACGAACGTTCTATTTAAAATACGCTGAGACAATGCACATACAGTATATTTGAGTAATTTGGTAACTATACTACATGGAATTTTCCAGTATCGGTGAATATACAGCATACTCTCATGTAAAAAGCTCCTTTGCCAGTGTACAACCTGGCAAAACAGAGCTCCTCTTTTACTGAGTGGTTTCCTATAATGACATGTGAACATGAAAAAAATTAGAAGGAAAGAAAAAAAAAAACTGAGCCTTTTTGAAAGGTCAGCAGTGATGGAGGTGGAGATGGACTTCCCATCATTAGTCTAAAATTCTGGACATCTAAAGGGAAAAGCAGTCATGGTAACTTGTTCTGTGTGTGTGTGCGTGTGTGTGTGCGTGTGTGTGTGTGTGTGTAGGATAAGAGTTTACCTAATAATCTGTTCTCTCTCTGTTGAGCTCAGGCCTGGATTAAGACCACACAAGGCCCTGGGGCTATGTTAATACCAAGGGTCCCTGTAGCTCATCTTGGTCAAAACACTAAAATTCACACACACACAGACACACACACACACACACACACACACACACACACACACACACAGAGATGTATTAAAAAATATATAGGCTACGGCACAGTCGAAGTTTGGATGATTTGCTTGAATTATTTATGCCTTTATGGTGTTCATCTCACCAAAAGTTTCTGAGACTTATGTTCACGAACACCGTTGGACTGTGAAAGCGAGTATATTAAACACAAATAAGAATTCAGAGCAGCACAACAGTGTTTACATTCACAGCATTACAAACATTAGTTAGCATTTTTTTTTAGATCCCTTGAAGGGCATAAACTAATCTACAGGATCCTATCTCAGAAAAGCCTATAATTTGACATTTACAGGGAAAAGGTACACCAGAAGCTAGCTGTATTTACAGTATAACATTGTCACACACACAGACGTCCTACGCTGTGATGTTCATAAACGGTCATCATTACGATGCTATAATCAAAAGATGTCTGGCTGCTGGGTGGAATCCATTGAAAAATAAAAGTGTCACACTTTTTAGCCGAACTGTACAGAACACATAGTGACTTTGGTACAGAATATTTATAAATTTGGAATATTTCCTCATCTCTCTTGAAATTATTTTTGGCAATTCCCAAATACCTGGTATTCAGGTGGCTGATTCTCTCCTGCCGATAGCAGCTGTGTTTTTTTTTATCATTGGTGGTAGCTTAGCGGTTAAGGCACTGGACCCATGATCAGAAGCTTGTGAGTTCAAATCCCCGGTCTTTAGCAAGGCCCTTACTACTGCTCTATTCAACTACTCTTTTGTGTAAAAGATAAGTAAGTAGCTACTATTTGTCACATATATATTACTGCACAGTGAAATTCTTCCTTCGCATATCCCATCCTTGCAGGGCAGGTTTGGGGGCCTTGCTCAAGGGCCCAACGGTGGCAGCTTGGCGGTGATGTGGCTTGAACCCCGGTCTTCCGGTCAACCCAGAGCCTTAACCACTGCCCCTAAATAAAATAAGATATGTTACACTGCCCCTAAGTCGCTCTGGATAAGGGCATCTGCCAAATGCCAGAAATGTAATTGCTAAAACAAAGGTGGGAAAAAATTAATGTTCAGATACTTATATAACCGGTAATATGAATTGGATCTACTGTATACCCACATTTGGAAAAATAGTCGGCTTGAAATTCTATACAAATCTTATCGTGCACAGAATGCAATATGTAATCAGTGTGAGTATCTCGACACTACATGGTTCATTGTTTGTGTGCATGCTTTCTCATGCTATAATTAGGCGACTTCTTATTCATCAACCACGCAGCTGACATGAATGACAGACAACCAGGAACCCCCACCAAGCCCAGGCCCCAGAGCTTCACCCCCACCTAGCCACTATTATAATCCAAGTCTGGTTGAGCTATAAATGTACTCCTGCTGGCTGCTGATGTGATGGTGCTGCCTGATACTGACACAGTTCTGCTGTCATGGCTTGTCTCACCCTCCAGGCCTGCCTGATTCATCCTGATTCATGATACTCCTTATGGCTTGGAGCTTTAGCGCTTGGGACTGACTCATTCTGTTGTGCACTTTAGCAAAAGGTTACACCAAAGATTTACACATCCCTTCAGTGAACACTGCTTCAGTGGATAATCACATCTGGATACTGGTTTATTGTAGATTTGTACCTGCAGCTGGAATCCGGAAATATGCTCATTTTTATATTAAAGGCTTATTTTATCACTTTCTAACATCTCAACAGCTCTGTTTTCTGATCCACTCAAAGTTTCTTCCTCATGTCATTTTAGGGGCTTTATCCTTGTCTCTGTCATCTCTGTATTGCTCCATAGGTATCTAAATAAAAATCTACACCAAAGTTTCTATAGTGATGCTTCATGGCAATGTCTATTATTATAGCATTATACAAAACTGAATCCAATAGATTTAAATATGAAGGTTATTTTTGTGGCTGCAATGCTCCCTAATGTAATTTACTGACTTAAGGATTTAGGAATGACTTAAGGATTTAGGAATTAGATTTTATATTGCATCGGATACTAACTAGTTGTATAGAGTATTTTATTTCGAATGTACCAATACATCTGAGGGAAATGTATATATTTACAACACTTCTGCCATTTTTCCACCTTCTCTGTGTCTTTACAATATTTGTAAAAAGACTTAATGGCTGCTTGCTAGATCACTAACCTTAGTCATTAGCTAACTAATGACTTTCCCAGTTGCCTAGCAGCAGTGTAGTCGAAAGTGTGAGAAGGTCTTAAGGTCTTAGTCTCAATATCTATTTTTAGGATTGGATGTACTGTCATTGTCTAATTTCATCAGGTTTGTTGTGATACAGAAAATAATGTTCTTCATTTCTTAATTATAATCGTAGCCAACATTTAACATTATTCTACTGTTTGTTGTGATCTATCTACAGTTTCAATTTAACCTGAGAATACAGAACCTTGCATAAATAATCACCTCATTTAACTTGTACCAATTTTGTGTTACTTGCTTGGAAGTGAAATGGGGATAATTGGGACCATATGTCATATGGGGGGGGGAAATCAGTATACTTTGCCGTCCACCAATAATCAGTGACCGGGTAATGAAGAGAGAAGCAACCAAGAAACTGAGGCTTACTCTGAATGTGGTGAGATTCATATCTCAGAAGAGAGAAGCTGTTCATAGTACAACCACAGTTCAGACTCTTCACAAAGCTGGGCTTTATGAAAGTGCAATGAGAAGACAAATCCATTTGAGTTTGCTGAAAGGTATGTTGAAAATTGTTTCAGGAGCTCATACTTAAAATTTTACTTTTTGGCTTGGACACAACGACATCACATTTGATGGAAACCCAGCATCATCAACCTGAGAATATTATCCGCATTGTGAAGCACGATGGTGGTAGCATCGTGTTGTGCTTTTAATCAGCAAAGTTTAGGAAACTGGACACGGTTGACGCCAAGTTTGCGGGAAGCAAATACAGGGCAATCTAAAAAGAAAGCCTGCTTCAGTCTGCAAGAGATTTGATATTATGGCAGTGGTTAGCTTCCAAGTGGACAACAACCGTAAGGAAAGCTACGATGGAGTGATTCAACCACACAGCGAGCCAGTCTCTGTCTAGACAAGGGAGACTCAGTAGTCCAACGTCTTAACCACTCAGCTACCACTTCACACTTATTCTGCACTATATACCACTGCCCTTTCCCAACCTCCAACCTCTGGATCATCGCTCCCTGGAACCCATGACTTTTGTGGTGACCCAGAAATCTTGTCCTGCACGGACATGTGCAGCAGAAGGCATCTGGGTAATTCACACCACTCTTAGATTTTAAGAGAAATATAAAATAACTTTAGCTGCTTGAGGAATTTTTTTGTCGGTTCGACTGAGCCATACAAAAACCCATAGGGAATTGGGGCAGTAAGTTTAAAAAGTAGTATAACTCTTTTGTCTTTTCTTTTCAGCTTGAAATCCAATTCTAGTGTATTCACTGAACAGTAAAAGTAGCTTTCTAGCACTGCTACATTCTGGTTCTAGCATGCTTTCTTTGCTAGGGACAGCTGCAATGCACTGTAAGAGTCTGTGAAATTCATAGTCCGCAGTTCAAATAGTCAACTAGTAACTTAACACCTTATCAACTGTTACACTTCAACACTTCTGGTCGACTTTATTGACATGAATGGATGTGGCATGGTTTAGAGTTCTGCACTATTAGCAGTGAAGGCCTTCAGCACTACAGTGTCATGAAGGTCAGCATTCCAGTGGTGTTCTCAGTGTCCACTTTCCCTTTCACTTAAATTATATAAATGTACATTTATAGCACTGGAGGTTGTTTCTGGAGACTTACGCATACTTGTTTACAGTCGTAATATAGTTTCATCAGCTGTTATGCACAGATGGAGGAATAAAACCTTATGGGAGCATAATTTCTTCATTTTAAATGATGACCTATTATTTATGTTTACATTTATGGCTTTTGGCAGATGCCCTTATCCAGAATGACTTGCAGAAGTGCTGGGTAGTCTATCAAAAACACAACCTCATGTTAGTTGACTAGGTAAATGACCAAGAGTATCATATCTCTGGGAGATAATTACAGTCGGAAAAAACCCCCACAAAATACCAAATTGCTAACTGAAGTGCTTGGTGAAGAGGTAGGTCTTTAGTCTTTGTTTGCTGACTGCCATTTGGACAGCCAGAGAAAGTTCGAGAAGAAACTTGATTCATGCATTACTTGTACCCTGAGAGAGAGATGGTGGGTCCAGTCAAGCCATGCTAGGGGCTTGGAAGGTGTATGGTGCAGTGTTGAGTGTAATTCATGCTTTAAAGTTCTGTTTTTGGCTTGGTAGTCAAGCGTCATTGAATTAAATCTGATGATGCAGGCAGCTACAGGAAGACGGTGGAAGAAGCATAGCAATGGGGTGGTGTAGGAGAGGTTGAAAATAATTTATGAAGCTTCATTACGGATTAGTTACAGAGGTCAGATGGGGCAAAGGGACAGACCTGTCAGAATCAAGTCTATTCTTGGTGCCTGAACCAACACCTGCGTGGCCTCTAGGTATTGAAATAGCTGGTAGCCTCTTAATATTAGAGAAGAAACCTGCACAAGCAAGTCTATTTAGAAATACAAGCTGAGGAGAATAGTGGTTTGTCCATGGATACCCTGAGTTTGTCTGCACTGATAGATTGTGAGATCTGAGGGCTGTGAGATCTTGACATAGAGATGCATCTCCAGGGATGTACACCATCTAAGAGCTGATGACCTGTCATCCAAGAGGAGATGCTGAGATCTGTGCAGAAACACAAGTGTCTGAGGAAGGAAAGTTGGTGTCATCATCCTATCAGTGGCTTGAAACCAATGTGACTGAGCCTTGTGGGACACCAGTGGAGAGTCAGCATGAAGCAGATGTGGATGTGACCTGATATGACTGAGCCTCCAGGTAGGAAGCAAATTAGTTATGGATTTTTCTTCTTCTTCTTCTTAATCTAAATGAAAAAAAGGTGAAAGGGGCAGTAGTGGCTCAAGTGGTTAAGGCTCAAGTTGTTGCTCTGAAGCTCAGAGTTCAAGCCCCAGCACAGCCAAGTCAAGCTGTTGTTGGGCCCTTGATCAAGGCCCTTATCCCTCTCTAACCCGGGGGTCCTGTACGATGACTGACCCAGTGCTCTGACCCCAACCTCTAAAGCTTGGATATGCAAAGCACTTCACTGTGCTGCAGTATGTGGCAATAATAACAGCTTCTTTTTCTACTAAGACTGGTGAGGATGTACAAGGGAGTCTTCTGTATCAAAATCTTATGAAAGGTTGAGAAGGGTTTAAATGACATTGATATGATGTTAACATTTATAAATGTCTGCCATTTTGGATTCTAGTTATACTAACATGGCAGTGATGGCTCAAACAGTTAAGGCTTTGGGTTGTTAATTAGAAGGTTGGGGATTCAACCCCCAGCACTGCTAAGCTGCCAATGTTGGGCTCTTAGCTTTGTTGCTCCAGGGACACTATATCATAACCCCAGCTTCCTAAGCTGAGATACAGTATGGTAAGGAAAACAAATAATGGCTTCTCATAACTTGCAGAGACACTTATCCACAGTGACTAATTAGCTAACTAGCTTGTCTCCTCTGAGATTCATTGAATGTCTTCAACAAAAAACAAACCACTCATACTAATATGCTAAGTTAAAACCCTAAATAGTCCTAATAGTATCTAAGTAATATGGACATCCATTAGGGACCCAGAGGAACCCAATGAAGGAGAAATAGAAAGTGGGTGTGTGGGGGTGCATTTGAAACGCTTTTACTTACCATCCAAATAGAGCTGTAATGCTTTAGGAGCTACAAAGGAGGGCAGCAATGAGCAAGCCATTTTGGAGTTTAACTCTTCATAATGTCTACCTGTCACTGTTTGCCATTAATGCATGACTTAGTTAGACATAAAAAGCTCAAATGAACCCAATTGCTCTTCGAAGAAATGAATAACACCAAGCACAGCCAACGTTCTCGCTTCAGTGCATCGGAAGGCTATAGATACAGTGCACTGAAAGGCTATAAATACAAGGCTATAGATATAGTGAAGTTATAAACTTGCTCTCGCTTGTCACACGAATCTTACCATTACAGGAAGCTGTAATGATGTTTTTATCTTTACATTCATCTAGTACCTTCTTTGATGAAATATCTCTGTAATGTTTTGGAAAATTTATTTTTGGAAATGTGAAACTTTACGGGTTTTTTTTACTGATAAAGTGATCGTATAATACAGTAAACAATCTTAACAAGCAAATAAGCAAACAAACAAACAAACAAGTAAATGGCTAAGGATTTTTACTGCACTACAAATCTTGATGTTAATGACAAACCAATCAAACAAACAAAGGTTATATTATATTATATTATATTATATTATATTATATTATATTATATTATATTATATTATATTATATTATATTATATTATATTATATTATATTATATTATATTATATTATATTATATTTTTGTTTGTTTTGCAGAACTTGATTAAATTTGTATCTATGCTCTTTGGGTAGAAGTGATTGCATGACAATGTATCCCCTGCAATGGTTTTCCTCAGAGTCTGTTCCACTTCCCTGTGATGCAGCAGGAGCAGCAGATTGAAAAGATGCAGTTGGCTGGCTTTATGTGTCTTTGAGGAAGCAGGAGTCATGGTATAGACTTCCAAAATTTCCTAAGCAAATATATATATATATATATATATATATATATATATATATATATATATGTAAAAAAGAAATAAAAATAAAATCCTAATTTGGTAGTAAGGGAACATTTTGTACATTTGATTTTCAGCCAGTCTGAATGTTTGTTAAAAGACAAAAGCCAAGTAGCTGATGATGTACAAGTTGTATATGGAAATCATGAATCATAGGTATGATTCAAAAGAGTTATGGATACGAGTTTAATAATGTAAATGTGCCAGCTGTAGATTTACACATTTGTGAGCTGTGCACATGGCACAGGCGACGTGGTGTAATTTCACAGATTTGTTAGTGTTAGGGAGAACTGCAGAATGTAATCAATGAGCAGACCTCTCGCACTTAAACATTTCCAAGACCTGCCCGTCTAAAAATAAATATAAACGGGTAGCTGTTCTTTGTTTGGAGCAATGGTGCTGCTCAGGTTTGGCTTGATTTTGATTAGGCGGAAACGTTTAGCAGTGGGAAATACTGAGCATTTTAAAGTTTCCATCTTTATAACAAAGCAAAGCTTCAGATAAAGACTATTACACAAATTCATTTAGGGCTGAAATGTAGAATTCGTCATGCATGTGTGTGGAATATCATCATCGACTTATTAATGCCTTCTTTTATATATATTTTTTTATTCTATTTTTTTTTAAATTGGCATTAACACTACCGGGATTAAAACGTCAAATAAAGGGCAATTAATCCAACACACACACTTATTTGAGGACCTTCAACTGACATAATTATTAATGAACATTAATACTAATGAATGCTGCGACTAAATCTAGTCCCAAGCTTAACCTTAGTAACAATAGAAAAGCTTTAGGCTTCTTTATTTTTAAAAAATAAATAAATAATAAAATATTTCCTCACAGGAACCAGTGCAAATGCCCCCATATGAACTGACTTTTTTGACACTTTCGGGAGATGGGGAGATTAGGGCTCAGTAAGATATTAAAACCTGCCCACACACACACACACACACTTTTTGAGGACCTTAATCTGACATAATCATTATGTCAGTGCTAATACTGATGAATACTATGGTACTAAATTCATTACCAAAAGAAATAAAAAGACTTTTTTTAGTTTTAAATGTAAAATAATAATAATAATAATAATAATAATAATAACAATAATAATAATAATAATTTAAAAAAAAAACATGTAAGTTTTCCTCATAATGTCCAAATGCCCCAAGGGTAGGAATAACTGACTAGTTTGACATTGTAGAGACATTTGGGCTCACCAAGATAAAACCTGCACACACACACACACATGCACACCTTTAACTAACATTATTAATCATTGCTAATGAATGCTCTGCTACACCTGAATCTAACCCTAACCTTAACTTAGCTTTTTTTTAATTACAATTTAAACAGCAAAATAAAACAATACATAAGATTTCCTCATAATGTTCAAAAATCCCCAAAATAATAGGAATAACTGACAACTTTGACCTTGCGGGGACATTTGTGCTCACCAGGATATTAAAACCTGTACACACACACACACACACACACACACAAAACCATTTCCAGGCTGGCTGTTGGTGCTGTTGGTTTAAGTCCTGCTAAACTCTGAATGGGTTGGATATAGAGGTGTGTTTTCCACAAGATATTCGACACCAGAAGCTGAATTCAGCATAAATCCAAACCTGGTGCAGAGCCTGGTGCATTAGTGAACCGGAGGAGACCGAAGAGAAGTTTATTCACATCTCGGATGTACAGTTTTAACACACTTTGCTCTCAGGAAGCTTGTTAATCATAGACTTGAGTCTCACATAGGGGAGCACGATTAACCTGCTGGAGAAGATCTGAGGATTTCCCATACGTACGTATATGTTTTAATATTAATTCAAATAAAAAAGAAAAATGAAAGCAGCATTTCATTTTCAGTGTTAACCTCAATAAGTCTTTTATAAAAATATATTTTATATTTTTTACAAAATATTTTTAGCTTTCTGAACCTGTAACATTTTGGAAGAAGGCAAATTTCATGCGTTGCTTTGCATTTCTTTTAACTTTCCGGTTCAGAATTTCTGCTGAAATTGCACATTCATTACTCTTCCCAGAACCAATCCCTTAACTTTAAGTTCCTTCTAGAGAAGCTGTGGTGTGCGTAAGCGTTAGTTCACGACGTACAAGCGTTGAAGTTGGTGAATGGGATGTGCAATTGAAATAAAAGTGTACCAGAAACTGCACCGCACACGTTTTTTTGTAAAGTACCTCGATCGCAGCACAGCTCCAAGTCGAAGAGAGTAAGCTAGTATAATTTTACCTGGATTTAGAAGCAAGTCAATTTTCCGAACACAGTCTTTTTCCTGTAAAAGGAATCTATTATGCAAACATGGGAAATATTGTTAACTTTTCCTTTCATTTTACACTGTAAACCTGTCAATCACTACTACTGCAGCTCGAAAAAGCTTCCATATTTCCATCCCTGGCCTTGACGTGCTCTAATCCTCCTCGTCTCTCCCACAGACACCGAGACGCTGTTATCCAACGTTCATCTCCCGGAGGTCAAAGGTCACGTCACCATGAGTCGCACATGGCTAAAAGGACTTGCTCTCGTTTTTTTATCCCAGAGCGCTTTCTCCATGACTCTCTTTAATGCCACGGAGCTGAGCTCTCTCTTGGAAAAATATGCCGATGAAAGCGAAGCGAAACCCAGAGGGAAGCGGGCGATCAGCGCCATCGATAAACAGGCCATCCTGGACCTGCACAACAAACTCCGAGGTCAAGTTTATCCACCTGCGTCCAATATGGAATACATGGTATGGAAATGTAGAGTAAATGTTATAGTGTCTTTAGTGCAGTACAGAGATTAGTGTCTAACCGAGTCAGCGTCAGGTGTCAGAGCTCATTATTGTGCTGTTGTGAGGGAAAAGGAGTCAGATACAGGATTCTTCTTCCCAGAGCTGAAGTGTTGGGTTTGGGAAGGTTAGATTTGTGTTAAATAATCCTACACAATACTGGATGATCAGGATGAAATCCAACTTTTTCCTCACTTTGAGCGCTTCCTCACTCCTAACTTTATCACTCGAGAAGCATACGAAGGGTGTATTCTTTCATAGACATGATTGTGTTATCACACCTTTTGAAGGACAAACTTACACCCTGTTTTAAGTTAAGTGATCATTTTGCAACGATCAATGAAACCTGGCTGTTTTGAGTCATTCAGCAATTAGGAAATGCCATAATTTATCAGCTCTAAGCATCTATGAAAAGTGCACACATTTATTATATAAGTCGGTATAATAGGTAAGAAATAAAAGCCAAGAATAAAGAAGAGAAACAAAAACAAAACAAAAATGTCTGCCAAAATCTTAAAATGGATCAATTCCAGCACATCCTGAAGTGTTTTATTCCCCTTTAACTACAGCAGTAGAGTTTTTATTCAGTGAAAAATGACACTTCGTACTTTTTAATGGTCAAAAGTCTAACCATTTAAATGATTAATTTAAGTTTAATGTTGTGGAAGAAGTTGATTTCTGTTAATACATACAGCATGATATAGCACTTACTGTATAAACAGCTCTTCCTTCACCAGCCTCTCTCTCTCTCTCAAAGCTAGAAAGGCAGAAATACACAGTTTTAGACACAGAGACCTTGTGAAACCCTATGTAAATATTTTCCAGTGTCAGAAAATGTAAAAGAAACTGCTTTACCTCTTGCCAAATTCTAAAAACAGAGACTCCTTCCAAGCAAAAACAAACAAAGCTACAATCTCATTGAAAACCTTACCCTATTAGCAATGTCTTTTAAAAAAACAACAACAACAACATTGTGCTATCCGTTGCTGTAGAACAAGAGCATCATCCTCATCATCATCCTGATCATCACAGCATATCACTGATCAATCAAAATCGAGAAATTAACAGCGTTTTGATATAAAACCTAGTAACAAGCTAATAAATTATTTGTAATAGTTTGTAAATACATTATGGCCATTACATTATAAGCTGGACAAGTCTCGATGCATCCATCTTTACGTGTGACAAGCAGAATCGGTGTCTCTGCAGTAAATAAAAAAAACAAATGCCTTTTCAGGAAATCGTGTCATCATACTTCCTGTCAGTGTAGATGCTTAAGGAAATCGAAAAGCATAGAAGTTGTAATGAGATCTTTTACATTACACAAAAACAGGAACTGTACAGGAACTGTTGTTATTATTAATTGCCCGGGATACGATTTCAATTTCAATCCAGCTACAAGTTCAAATCTTTATCAGGATACAATCCAGATGCGAGACCTAGGTGTAACTACGTTTTAGACATGTTCCTGCGTGGGAATTTCTGAACCTTGAATGGGAATGAATTTTGGGTGATGTAGCTAAAATTCCATCCTTCCTTTCAGACTTCCTTTCCATTAGTAGCCTTAAAGACACAAACTATAAACCCTAAACATGTCGTGGCTCCATGTCGGAGTGAGGTGTACGTATAGCGTCTGAGAACTATAACATATTTATGATTTGGTTTTATCTTCAATACACAATCACAAATCTCTGAAGTTGGCGTCTGACTGTTTAAAATAGAAATGCACAGATCAGATTATGTCTGGTTTTGAGATATAATTGCAAACCACTAATTAATCGGATGTTAAAAGTCATATCTGAAGGAGGCTAGTTCTGTAGCACTGCAGGGAAAAAGAAGACGAAAGAGAGGAAGAGAGAAAGAAAGAGAGAGAAGGAAGGAAAGAAAAAAAACTGCTCAGCCAGCAAGCCGGCAGTGAGCTGTCTCCTATTACAGTTTCAAGTTGGTAGAAGAGACGGTGGATAAATTATGGTTAAGAGGAGGAGGGGAGAAGAAAGGGAGGAGAGAAAAAGAGAAAACAGAGAAAGAAGTATAAGGAGCAGATGATGGTGAGGAAGAGAGGAGAGAAAACAAAAGGGAAGGAGACTGTGGAGAGGACTGAAGCCTGACTGGGGTGAAACGGCTCATTTTGGCTGATATTACTGTCTGAGATTGGTTTGTTTATTTTTCAATGGGTTCTTTTATGCGCTGCCATTTCTCCACTGTTTACATTTATAAAGCCTCATTAAAGCAGTGGGAGACCACACACACACACACACACACACACACACGCTTGTTATTCTATCCTTGCTAGAACCTTTCACTTACATAATTATTATTGCAATTAATTAATGCAACTCCTACATCTTGTCTAAGCTCAACGTTAACCTGGATAACCAAATGGAGTTCTTTTGACTTTTAGAATAATAATTTTGACAAAAACAAAACAAAACAGCAAAAAACAAACAGTATTGGTCATGGGGACCAGCAAAATGTCCCTACGATAATAAACGTGTCAGATATTCCTATTCTTGTGGGAATATTTATTCCCCAACAATATTTAAACACACACACACACACACACACACACACACATTGGTTTTACTACCTACATCCATTACTTGCACTATAAGGATAGGAACTTCCTTTTCACACACACTCAACCTCACTGGCCAGCTGAACACTGGAAAAACATCCCCTACTTTTTTCCTAGGCATTTCCATTCTGCCTAGTTTCCCAGTTAGCCTGTGCCCACTACTCAGCACTTTCTAATGTGCTGTGCATTCTAAGATGCTTTTCTGTTCACCACGTCTGCACAGAGCCTTCCTGTCATCTCAAACTGGTCTGGTTATCCTCCTCTGAGCTTTTTTATCAATGAAGCATTTCCACTAATAGAACTGACACTTGCTGTTGTGAATGAAAATCCATGCAATATTCTGAATTAACCAAAACAATTACGATATGAGTCACTGAGTCCACATTCTACCCCCAGTGTGGAAGTGACCTGAGAGAGAAAGAGAGAGAGAGAGAGAGAGAGAGAGAGAGAGGTGGATATATATTGACAGATTGATTCCGTGATTGATGATACATAGATCTAACCCTTAAGCGATCGTATTTCTAGAAAGTATTGCACCTTATCTAGTTCTTTTCTCGCACATTTCCATTTGTTCTGTATGCACACTTCTTCTTTTTTACATCCCCCTTTTCATCACACACATCATGCCCTCACTTTCCTCTTTTACTATTTCTTCCACCCCCCTGCAAGAGGAAATGAGCTCCTGCAGGTTCATGGGAATTGTTTGTACTTTCTTGGAATGTGACCAGATGAGAAAAACACTCGATGCAAATGAGGTGTTAAATGAAATAAACACCAGTGTGTCAGTGAGTGTGAGAAGGGCTTTGTTTTCTTTACGGAGCGGTCAGCTTTTGGAGGGTGTTTCCTGTTCGGGAGGTTTTAAAAACAGAATGGTTTCACTGGTGTGAATACAATATTGAATCTGATTGCCAAATGTACAGCTCTCGATGTGGTACGCTAATTGAAACCTAAAGACGGGGGGGGGAGAAAAGAAAAGAATCTCATGTTTAACATATGGTTATAATAAATAAAAAACCTGACCTGATTATTTTCCTGGGGTTTAATTGCTCTGGAATATTATATTAGGAGGCGCACCTTCCTAATTTATCCGCATAAACAAAAAAATCTATATACGCCACACTCCATATTAATGTAGCAGGCTCTAAAATGGCACTTAAGCTCCCCCTACTGCTGCAGTCTAGTTTAATGTTTATCCCATTAGTGTTGCCACGCTGTAGTTTAGTGCTGAAATATTACAGCCCATTGCTACAGTCCTCTAATCCCTTCATCAGGCATCGAAAATATATTAAGTCCGTCCTTATAAACTTGTCTTTAACACAATAAGTTCCCCAGGTTTCTGCCTACTCCCTCTGACATGGAAGAAAATGAAAGTCAGATTCATCCAAAATCCTGGAGATGTAATCAATGATGCAATGGACAGTTTATGAATTCGTACAGTGCGGTACGATGGTGAAAATAAAAAAAGATATTTTGATATATAATGAATACGAATAGACTCGTGTTCAGTGATCTGTCTCAGTTAACGTTGGTCTGCTGCTGCGGAGGTTACTCAGCAGTCGCCAATTTATTTATGGTTCATCCGCGTTATTCAATTATTAATAACCTCATTTGGAGAAGGGCCTTTACAAACCACCACACATCCTATTTCCAGGTGTCAAGCACAGGATTAATGCCTCATGCAGCTCGTTTCGGAGAAAAAGCTGCTATTTTAGGCAAAGTTATTGGTTCCGATTTGCAATTGGTCTGGTGCTTTGGGACATCCAGCAAGGCCAAAAGTGTGAATTGTGAAAGAGCTAGCTGGTTGTGTGTAAGCGAATATTGTATGAGTGTATGAGAGGTGAATTAAACTAAATGATCCCCAACATAATTACAGTTCCTTCCTGTTTATTTCCAAAAAATTAAATAAAAAAAAAAAATAAATAAATCAGGTCAGCCGATTAAAGGAAAACTTTCATTCCCGAGTGGCCCAGGAGAGGAACACAAGACTTACCTGCCAAGGAGAAAGTGTGCCCACAGAACAGGGGGAGAAAGGAGGGTGGAAGCCACATATGGAGTGCATTAGAGACTGGAAAGAGTGATCGGACATCTCAAAAAGAAAAGAAAAGCAAGCTAAGCTCGAACGTGAGGCAGACAGTGCATGGAGTACGGGTTTTCAAACAAGACGTACCTTTTTGTTTCGCTATTTAATTCACCCTCGTTGAGTTTTTTCCCTTCCTGAACTAAATTACTCCTGCTAGCACCTTAAGGATGTTAAATTATTTTAGCGCCAGGAGCCAGTGGACAAAAATCTAAACATCAGCTATGACATAACCTGATTTTATTCCTCTGGGGAAACTTTTCATATCCTATCTGTGTAATTAGCATGCTAGTTGGTCAACATGATTGCTAGCTAAGAAGCAGATTATGGGTGGAAAATATACTACCTACAAAAACACTATTTTTTCTTTTTCACATTGCTTACTTAACGTTGTATTACAGTATTTCCTTCATCTGGACGTGATGAGTTAGCGCACCAGCATGTTAGCACATTTATTCATCAAGGTAGTTAATCAGTACATTAGTAAGATATAAAGCTAGTAATTAGCGTGTTAACTATTTAGCAAGCTATTAAAGTAGCATAAAACATATTTATCAAGCCTGTTAATTAGGTTGATATCTAGTTTGCCATCAAGCTAGTAATTTAGCACATCGATCGGCTATCGAGCTAGTTAGTTAGCACTCTGATATGGCTAGAGTGTTTTACTGAAATGAGGGTGAAATGTGTATGTTTTCAGGTCTGGGATACTGAGTTGGAGAGATCTGCCGAAGAATGGGCTGAGACATGTTTATGGGAACACGGACCACAAGGCTTGCTTAATTACATCGGCCAGAACCTAGGAGTTCACTGGGGAAGGTATGTATCTCTCTCTCTCTCTCTCTCTCTCTCTCTCTGTCTCTTTCTCTCAGTACTAAGTCTTGTTCCAAGGTATTGTGTGTATAGATGTTAGTAATACATGTATTCTACAATTCAGGAAAAGACCTAAACAAACAATTAAAGGAAACAACCGTGATTCTTCCCCAATCATCTTTTCCTGACAAAGATACGGAAATCATTATCTCATGTTGCGTGTGTTTATCCTGCAGGTATCGCCCTCCTACATCTCATGTACAGGCGTGGTACGATGAAGTTAAAGATTATTCCTTCCCATATCCTCAAGAGTGTAATCCTTACTGTCCGTTCCGATGTACAGGGCCGGTGTGTACTCACTACACACAGGTATCTGAAAAGTTTAATTATTCAATCCAATAGATTGGATTTTTTTTTCCTTTTATAAAGCAGTGTTTCGTGTAAGACAGAAGTCTGTTAAACCTCATTGAATTTTTGTGATTATGCGTGCAGCTTGTTTGGGCAACCAGCAGCCGGATCGGTTGTGCTGTTAACGTGTGCTATGATATGAACGTCTGGGGACAAATCTGGACGAAGGCTGTTTATTTGGTCTGCAATTATTCACCAAAGTAGGTGGATTTTAAACGTGAAAAATGTTGTGTTTTATCATTTCAGCTGTATATGATATTTAGTTAATGGTGAGACAGTAGTGGACAGTACAAGTGCTATACATACAAAAACACCAAATAATTTTCAGATAGTTCAGTTAAGGTTGTCTTATTTCCTTCAGTATTTCAGTACAGTATTTCCTTCATCTGGACATTATGTTTATTAAAACATTTTGAGTGAGCACATCAGCAAGTTAGCACATTGGTTATTTGTCATATTAGTTAATCAGTACTTTAGCTAGGTATGAAGGAAGTTAGTTAGTGTACCGTTAACGTGTGCTATGATATAAACATCTGGGGACAAATCTGGACGAAGGCACAGTATTGGCCTACATTCACCAATGTCTGGACTAAATAATGCTCTGAAATGATGGGAATGGACTCATCCAAATCCAACAGCCCAATTCAGTTAAAAAAATTAAACCATTTTTCAAGAATTATCTAGAGCAGAGCTTACAGTTAGACCACATTCTGCCTAAATTTGGAAAGTCATTAGATAGAAATGGTGACCTTTTGGTCATTTGGGCAGAAATTCCAAATGTCAATAGCTTAAAAATGAATGATTATAAAATATATGTACTACATGTGGAAATAGTATCTCAACAGTCCTTCCCATGCTAAGGTTCCTGACCACTGGCAGATTTCATGTTAACAATGGTCTTTAACCCATGCGTAATAATAAAAAGTTAAAGGTGGACGTAAGTGACTGTGTGTGTGACTTGTGCAGGGGGAACTGGTGGGGAAGTGCTCCATACAAGCATGGTACACCGTGCTCAGCATGTCCACCCAGCTATGGAGGAGGATGTAAAGACAATCTGTGCTACAAAGGTACAATATCACAGCATCCGATCATACATCAATACTGTAAGGCCCAAAAAGTCTGATGGAACTAATGCACACTTTTCTTTGCTGGTTATTGTTATTATATTCAACACTACCTAAAAATTCTGTCTGAAGACTTTTTTATTGAGACGTTAAATGGTGTTATGTAGGCTATTTTCACACTGTGTTAAATATTATGACCACTAAATCACTAATAAACTGACATAGCAGTAATATCATTAATAAGGCAGAACCGAGTTCAGCCACAGAGCTGTACAGTTTAGTGGTGCAACAGATCATTGGGAGATTGCCAGTAATGAATTCTGAGTTCTGAACAGGGAGATTTTCTAATCCTGAGGACACCACTGACATCCGTAGCCAGGAATCCCAGAAAGTGCAACCAGTTATGGGAGAAATGGCATTACTCTGTCTTTGGCAGTGAAAATTACCTTGTGCATCTATGAGCTTGTGTATGTGGAAGAGGGCAGATAGCACTTTCCGCCAAGCGTGTTGTATGAGCAGCAGTTCTATTGGTATATATATATATATATATATATATATATATATATATATATATATATATTGGTATATATATTCTTCAGCACAAACTAGTCTTCACTCACCCTGGCTAGCGGCTTTTGTGCCCCTATTTGGTGAGGATTTGCAGGAAATGACCATAATTAAGGGAAGATTAGGTTAAAAATGATGAGGGAAATAGGTTCATGTTCCTGGAGCATTGCTGGGATTTGAAGCCCTAACTTTTAAGTCACTTGCATAAAACCTTAGCCACTGTTTTGTATTTTTCTATTAAAGAATCCTGGATTCTTTAATACAAAAATCTACTAATATCTACTAAAATGCTCCAGATCTGACTCTATGTGTCCCATTTGATTTATAGACGACAATCAATACTATTACGAGGAGACCGAGGAAGACAACATCATCGAACCCGAAGCCCCGATCACCACCAGACGCCCTGACACACACTCTCACACTCACAGCATCACTGTTGTGAGCACCGAACAGATGTGTAAGCGTGTTTTGTCTCAAAATGAATGTAAGATGTAGTTCATAGAAAATAAATCATTAGAGTAATACAGAAATCCCCCCCCCAGTCTCGTCTGGAAACACCCACATGACGTGCCCCCTCAGTCCTTGGCCCAAACCCTTGGGCTTTCTGAAATGTTTACTTTACATAACAACCTTCATTTGTCTGGGTTTTGGATTTGTGATTCATGAAATTATGATCTCATCAGTACATTTACCTAACTAACTTGATACATTTCCAACTCCTTTCTGGCTCTGCTTTAAAACTTATGGTGACAGTGATAGCTCACACACATCGAAGTAAGAACACTGCCAGAGTTTATATATATATATATATATATATATATATATATATATATATATATATATATATATATATATATATATATATATTGCACATTTCCTTGATGTTTAGCAGGTGGGGGTCTGCCATGTCTCCTATTTCTCTACACATTGTCAAACACATATGGTATATAATATTAGGAGGCTGAGTCAGGAATGCAGGATTGGTTTTCTCCTTGCTGAGAGCTCCTTGCTGAGAGGGTTTGCTCGTGGGTAGTTGAAGGTTTTGTGGGATTTAAACGATTTCCTGAAACCCAAGTAGATGAACTCTCACTAGCAGGAATTCCTTCAGAAAGCATCAGTAGAAAAGTACAGAAGTGAAGAATGTGCATTGACATGCAAAACTCTACTGTGCTGGTCCTTTTTTTTTTGCAGCGCAACTTGTAACATGTGACACGAAACTTCGGGACCAGTGTAAAGGCACGACGTGTAACAGGTACAAACGGTAGCAAAGACAGATTATATACTAATCAGCATTACCAAGAGCTGAATTTATTTCTTCAGTTTCTCAACACTGTTCAAGTAGGTTTTAGTGAATTCTCTAGACTAATCACATAGCATCGACAGTTTAATTATTTTATTAATTATATATAGGAAAATAATCTATATTGTATAGAGTACCAGTGTCAAGCCTATCACTACTCAGTGTGTTGAAATAATGTTCAGTATAAGGATACTGAGAATAGGCATGTTGGCATAAGCATTGGATAAGCTTCAGCCGTTTTTAGATATAAATCTACAGTCAGATTATCTTTTGCATTAAGAGAGAAACTTGGGCATCTCGATTTTGGGGTAATGTTAAACCTATTCATTTCACACCATCCGAAAGAGCCGATAAGATTTCAAAGATATACAAAGAAATATAAATTGTATTAGAACTGACTGAGTTAAAAGGTTCTTGGTAGTGCACTCACATTTTTGGACTACAATACTGAATGTTGTTCTTTGTGCAGGTATGAATGTCCAGCTGGATGTTTGGACAGGTCTGCAAAAGTGATCGGAACAGTGTATTATGAAATGGTAAGCACTGTTTTTTTGTGTAAGCGTCACTTTGTATCTAAACCTCCGCAGTGATTTGTACACCGCCGGAACACACCCATAGCAATATGCATAATAAACGCACTCTTGCTTGTGCTTTTCCATAAAGAAGAAATTAATATAGAGTAAGTAATATCTCAGACACAATGTTTATTTTTGCTCCGCTTGTAGAAATAGATTCTTTAGATGCCTGAGACTCACTTTATAGCATGTCGGCTAGTTGGCCAGCTCACACTGCATTTCTTTAAAGACACTTCTGGTCAAAATTACCTTTCCGACTAGCTTTCATATTTTAAGTCGGTTTCCTTCCCGAAAAGTATAATTTGCTATTTCTTTTGATGATGCCTCTAACACTACTGTAGTAACCGCTTCGAAGTGGAAAGTGCAAATCTATGTGGCAAAAACAGAAGATTGGAGTGATAAACATGTCTCTTTGCGATTATACTAAACATAAGCACACTTGGAATGCTGAATGACCAATCAGATTAGTGGAATGGAAATAACTCTTATAGTTATATCTTATAGAGTTATAGAACAGTGATGAGGGAAAAAACAAACATCTCTTGAAAGGAAATGATACTGGTTAGAGAACAATAGCTTATACATTTTAACAGTAGATATAATGTAAGTAGCAACATTCCAACATTATAATGCAACTATAACTGGAAAGAAAAATAACTTGTCTAACAGTTGCTGTGGTCTAAGAGAAATAAAAAAAAAAGTAAAAACAGTAGGTGATGTAAAACAATAAAAACACAGTAGATGAGGTAGATCTTTAGCT
Source organism: Hemibagrus wyckioides (assembly GCF_019097595.1). Taxonomy (NCBI): domain Eukaryota; kingdom Metazoa; phylum Chordata; class Actinopteri; order Siluriformes; family Bagridae; genus Hemibagrus; species Hemibagrus wyckioides. Next base: position 6,358,417 of record NC_080732.1, on the reverse strand, counting down.
TTCATCCCAGAACTCACCTAGCATCATCCTTTGCAGCATTCTAGCATCTGCAGAGCCGCCCTTCATTACGGAGTGATCGATAACAACGGAGGCTGGTTGGATGTCACGAGAAAGGGCAGGCAGGAGTTTTTCATCAAATCATACAAACATGGAGTTCAGTCTCTTGGGTGAGTCGATCAAACAACAACTAACAATTGAAATGTGTTACTCTGGTGAGTATTGTAATGTAACATAACGATTGTGCTGTTTACAGGAAATATCAGAGCGCCAACGCCTTCATTGTGTCCAAAGTGTCCAGTAAGTGTGAGATAAATGCAGTAGCTGTGTATTAGATTATAATTAGTGGATCGCTGATTATTTATTCTGTCTGTTTTGTTGCAGTACAAGTTATTACATGTGAGACTACAGTGTCTACATTGTGCCCATTTGAAAGCCCGGTTACACACTGTCCCAGGTAATCAGCCCAGTTTTACATTATCATTAGGTCTTGCTGCAGTTTTAATCATACCATAATAGCAATTTACTAAAGCAGTACACTGTGTAATTAAATTTCATACTTATGATGCTTTATAAGAAAGATTATTTTAAAAGGCCAAGGGATTTATAAACTCACATATTAATATATGCATTATAGAATTTACTGTCCGCATAACTGCCTGCAAGAATACCCTCATGTCTCCAGAGTCATTGGGACCAGAATCTATTCAGATGTAAGTACTGAACATCATTGTGTATTCATGCAGTTATCTTATCAGCCAATCATGTGGCAGCAGAGCAATGCACACAGTCAGGCAGAGACAAGAGCTTCAGTTAATGTTCACACATCCTTGGAAAGATGATAAGCCAAGAGATATAAATATTTATGTAAATTTCTCCCAGAAAAAGAAGTGTGGCCTCTGTGTTAGTCCCAGGGAAGGAGGTGTAGCCTCTAAACCATCAGATCTCTTGAAGAAGATGTAGCTTCTATCTTATTCCCATTGAAGAAGGCCGGGCGTCTATTTTACTCCGATTGAAGAAGGCAGGGCCTCTATCTTAGTCCCAGTGAAGAAGGTGTAGCCTCTATCTTAGTCCCAGTGAAGAAGGGGTGGCCTTTGTGCCATCAGATATCTTAAAGTGGGCGTGGCCTCTATCTTAGACAATGAAGAAGGCATGGCCTCTATCTTATTCCCATTGAAGGAGGCCTGGCCTCTATCTTAGACAATGAAGAAGGTGAGGCCTCTATCTTAGTCCCAGTGAAGAAGGCATGTCCTCTATCTTAGTCCCAGTGAAGGAAATGTGACCTCTATCTTAGTCCCAGTGAAGTAGGTGTGGCCTCTATCTTAGTCCCAATTAAAGAAGGTGTGGCCTCTATCTTAGTCTCAATAAGGAAGGTGTGGCCTCTGTCTTAGTCTCAATATGGAAGGTGTGGCCTCTGTCTTAGTCCTAGTGAAGAAGGTGTGGCCTCTGTGCCATCAGATCTTTTGAAGAAGGCACGGCTTCTATCTTTGCCCTAGTGGCCTCTATCTTAGTCCTAGTGAAGAATGTGTGGCCTCTTTCTTAGTCCCAGTGAAGGAGGCGTGGCCTCTTTCTTAGTCCCAGTGAAGAAGGCAGAGCCTCTATCTTAGTCCCAGTGAAGGAAATGTGGCCTCTATCTTAGTCCCAGTGAAGTAGGTGTGGCCTCTATCTAAGTCCAAATTAAAGAAGGTGTGGCCTCTATCTTAGTCTCAATAAGGAAGGTGTGGCCTCTGTCTTAGTCTCAATATGGAAGGTGTGGCCTCTTTCTTAGTCCCAGTGAAGAAGGCAGAGCCTCTATCTTAGTCAGTGAAGAAGGTGAGGCCTCTATCTTAGTCCCAGTGAAGAAGGCATGTCCTCTATCTTAGTCCCAGTGAAGGAAATGTGGCCTCTATCTTAGTCCCAGTGAAGTAGGTGTGGCCTCTATCTTAGTCCCAATTAAAGGTGTGGCCTCTATCTTAGTCTCAATAAGGAAGGTGTGGCCTCTGTCTTAGTCTCAATATGGAAGGTGTGGCCTCTTTCTTAGTCCCAGTGAAGAAGGTGTGACCTCTGTCTTAGTCCCAGTGAAGAAGGCAGAGCCTCTATCTTAGTCAATGAAGAAGGTGTGGCCTCTATCTTAGTCCCAGTGAAGGAGGCGTGGCCTCTTTCTTAGTCCCAGTGAAGAATGTGTGGCCTCTTTCTTAGTCCCAGTGAAGGAGGTGTGGCCTCTTTCTTAGTCCCAGTGAAGAATGTGTGGCCACATTCTTAGTCCCAGTGAAGGAGGTGTGGCCTCTTTCTTAGTCCCAGTGAAGAATGTGTGGCCACATTCTTAGTCCCAGTGAAGGAGGCGTGGCCTCTTTCTTAGTCCCAGTGAAGGAGGCGTGGCCTCTTTCTTAGTCCCAGTGAAGAATGTGTGGCCACATTCTTAGTCCCAGTGAAGGAGGCGTGGCCTCTTTCTTAGTCCCAGTGAAGGAGGCGTGGCCTCTTTCTTAGTCCCAGTGAAGAAGGTATGACCTCTATCTTAGTCCCAGTGAAGAAGGTATGACCTCTATCTTAGTCCCAGTGAAGAAGGCAGAGCCTCTATCTTAGTCAATGAAGAAGGTGTGGCATCTATCTTAGTCCCAGTGAAGGTGGTGTGGCCTCTTTCTTAGTCCCAGTGAAGAATGTGTGGCCACATTCTTAGTCCCAGTGAAGGAGGTGTGGCCTCTTTCTTAGTCCCAGTGAAGAATGTGTGGCCACATTCTTAGTCCCAGTGAAGGAGGCGTGGCCTCTTTCTTAGTCCCAGTGAAGGAGGCGTGGCCTCTTTCTTAGTCCCAGTGAAGAAGGTATGACCTCTATCTTAGTCCCAGTGAAGAAGGCAGAGCCTCTATCTTAGTCAATGAAGAAGGTGTGGCATCTATCTTAGTCCCAGTGAAGAAGGTGTGGCTTCTATCACAGTCCCAATGAAAGAAGGCATGGCCCCTGTGCCTTTTACTGTCACTTTGTCAGTGAAGGAAGTGTGGCCTCTCTGTTAGTCCCATTAAAGAAGCTGTGGCGTCAGTGCCTGTCAGTCCTAATGTTTAAACATTAGATGTGATCTCTGTGACTTTAAACGTGGCATGGTTGTTGGTACCAGATGGGCTGGTTAAAGTATTTCAGAAACTGCTGACACACACAACAGTCTCTAAACTGTTCTGGACTCTACATGTAAGATCTTTAACCTTGTATATTTTGGAAAAGGGCAGTTTTCCAGCTGAACCAACCCCCCACCCCCCCACCACCCACACCTTCTCCTTGTAACTGCTGCTTTGTTTGTTATATGTCCTGGTTGACTATCCCATTTCTATTTTCTCTCAGCTTCACCAGATTCAACTCATAAGAGCAGCAAAGTAATGTTTAATTAGTTTACAGGACTGTATTGAAACTGATTGGGAGAAGCAGATCGAAGAGGCTGACTTCTGTACAGTAAAATATCTAGAAAATGCAATGCATAGTGGGATATATATATATATATATATATATATATATATATATATATATATATATATATATATATATATATATATTGTTATAGATTTGATTGCGAATCATAAGGAGTGTCTTGCTGTCAACTTAGTGGAATTATGTGGCTATTTTAGACAGAGACAATCCAGTTTATATGCAAGGAAATACTTTGCTTTATTACAGCACTTTTATTGTGTTTATTTTAAATGTACAGTATACTACTAGAAACATAGAGTGCTAGGAAATTACTGTACATTTCACAGTAGTTCAAAATTCTACAGTGTACATAAACACTCTTTCTTACATCACATACACTGAATAATTCATAACAAGCAGTGACTAATGTGCAACTGAACATTAAGTTATTACCTTTGTGTTTATCTCATTTTCTCTGAGAGAAAAAAAAATCATGTTTGTTTTCTCCCATGCATGATTACTGTTTTCTCTTTTGTTCTTCAGAAATCCAGTATCTGCAGATCAGCAATTCACGCTGGCGTGATAAAGAACGGACAAGGCGGCTACATCGACGTGATGCCGGTGGAAAACAGGCTGTACTACTACGGCTCCTATCAAAACAACGTTTTGTCTGAGAGGTACAACAAACAAAAAAAAAATCACACCAGACCATCTCAGGAATCCAAATCAGATTCACATGAGTGCTTTACAGATCAGGTTCAGAGATATTCTTGATTATTACGTTTTATGCAAACCTACCATTAAAACTGCCAACACCACCAGCACACGAGAACATAATTTAGGTTTTTATTGTACCATGAGAGGCACGGTACAAGCCTGTGAAATCACTGCAAAGCTGATTAGGAGCAAAAACCGTACCAGTCACACTCGAATATAAAACAATAGATTATAGAAAGGGTCCAGAAGTCTTGCATGCACCTCCAGGCACTGATTATTTATTTTTATTTCATCAGATAGGAAAACAATTTCTTGCTTTTCTTTGAATCATTTTCAATCCTTTTGTATTACATCTGAATTCCCGCTGGCAAACAATTCACTTTACATTAACACTGAAACAGAAATCGCCCAACTGAAGCTTTTTTGATGGTTAAACACTTTATATAACGGCCACAATTAAATTAGAACATTTAAACCTAGTAGACTAGGTACAAAAAAGATATACTTAAGGAAAACGGCAAATTCTTCAAGCCTTGAGAGTCTACTTTATATGCGCCCTCATATTAACCACCACTGTGGAGTGATATCTTAAATAAATTCAAAACCTATAAAAATTCCATTTTTTTTTTTGGTAATTGGTAATAAATGCAAAATTTAATTGAATTGTGAAATCGTTCTCTAATGCTCTATACTCTGTGTCTTGCAGCATGCAGAACCCTCCAGGAGGAAAAGCCTTCCGAGTGTTTGCAGTCATTTGAGCGCATCGCTCGAGTCGAATCCCTTTTTTGTTCTGGTGGTTGTTTACACAAGTGATTACTGAGCTAAGTACAGTGAGAAGGTGGAGAAGAACGAAGAGATCTGTACATATTTGCTATATTTTGTTCCGTTCGTTTTGTGGATGTTGTATGCAATGTTTTGTCTTTTTGCAACGTTCTCATCCTGAATTGAAAGCATTTTTAATTAGAGGACAATCCATTGAATAGAATATCCAAAGGTCCAAAGTCTGGGTGCATTTAATAGAATGCTTTTCTCCACCAAAAATATGTTGTCTCAAGGCAAAACACTTTAATATATTCATATTCAATTTCACACAGATGAACTGCAATGAATTTTTTTATTATTAATAACAATAATAAAAATAGTAATAATAATAATAATAATAATAATAATAATAATAATAATAATAATAATAATATTCCATAGCTATCAGTCTTTTAAACAGAAGCTGTGTGAATTATTCGATAGCGCACTCAGGCTTTTGGACCCAACTTTATATAACATCAAGTTACAGAAAGCATTATTTAGCTTTGTGGAAGTTAGTTCTCACTCAGATCTCTGAGAAAACAAGACAGGAAAAGGAAGTCCATCTATAATTGAACGATATGATTGACATATTAGGTTGGTGACTTATAGATGAAAGCTGGCTCAGAAGAATTTTAAGAGATTTTTTTTTTTTCATTAACGTCCAGGCTTCTAAACCCGCAAAGTAAATGACCTGAAAACTTTAAACCTGAAATATACTGAGAAAGGAAAGGCTCATTAAAAAAAAAAAAAAAATTAAAGTATTATCATTAGATTAAGCTATAGTTTAAAAAAAATGTGTATGAATAGGATAATATACATAGCATAAGAAGGCAAATATCGAAATGAACAACCTACAGTAGTATAACAGTCATATATCTTCGCACACTTTGGCTTAATTTAGAAGTCTGGGTTTATTACTTAGCTGCCATCCTATAAAATAGCTCTATACTGCAGATGCTGATACACTAATAAAATGATACAGAAACAGGCCCAGTCACAAAACTCAATTTTTCTTTTACCTGAGTAAATGTAAGGACGGGCATTAAGCCGTGGAAAAAAAATAACTTTCATTAAAAGTAGCTATGGTGGAGTCAGAAAGTCGGAAAGTATCTACAGTTAAATTTACTCAGATGTATACTCAAGAGTAAAAGTAAATAACCAAACTAACCCAAATTAACAATCTAGTCATGAATTCGTGAATCTTTTTGGACTTTTTAGAATGATTGCTAAGCTGGCCTTCGAAAAATACTAGCTAAAATATTTACCAAATGTTTTTGGATTGATTTGCTCAGATTGCCTTTTGCTCCATCACTGATCAGCAACCTTCCATTTAACCTTGACGTGGATTTCATTTTAAATTGCGACAAACAGCTAAGCGACAGAAATTTTATTTAATTGTAAGCAAGAAATAGTATGGTTTTTTTTTCCTCTTGAAGTTTTACTTGAGGATTCATTAATAATACTTGAACAAAGGACAAGATTTTAAGATAGCACTTAATTCCAGTAACAAAGTACAATTCCCTCAAGTCCACCTTTATTCTGTTGAGTCTACGGAAGATACGATTTAATCAACATAAAGAACTTGAGATACTTAGAGGTGAAAAGTGTGAACAATTTATCTTTTTTTTTATTTTTTATTTCATAGTATCATAGTATATTTGATATTGCCATGAAATGGCACTATAGTTTTGTGCCTGTACATTGCTCAAAATATGTCATTTAGCAGAAATTATACCAATAGCAGGACACAGGCAGGAACCTTGAATAGAGTAAATAGCACACAACTGTACATACAACGTGAACAGCTAACAGATTTTTTTTCCGACTTGGTACGTCCACATGTTTATTCAGGGCTGTATAAGGTCTGAGTACAGATGTGTATAGTTACCATATTAACATCTTGCTACATCAAGCCCTTACTCTCAACTCTGCTTATTAATTTAGAATATATAACAACATCTTAAAATGTTTCAATATGCACTCCTGCGATAAATCAGAGCTACCTGATGAATCAATATTCTCAATCCGTTAGATTGTACTACGGAGGAAGTCAGCTGTGATGTCCCCCGATTATGGCACATGTTTAAAAAAAAAAAAAAACCATTTGTTTTTGTATTTTTGTCATTGTTTATGTATTTTTTATATTCGTACAGCTGCTAAGTACTTTTTTTTTTTCTTTATACCTGAGGTATTGTAAAGATTAGAATAATGATTATATTCCTGCAGAGCAGGAAACTATATTTCAATAATTTCCGTAACAAAAAAAAATGTTTGTACGTTGACATCATTAAACATTATGTAAATATTCTCTGTTTTTATAGTTGCACATGAGTTAGAAATATAATTTATCATAGTAGGTCAAAATCAATATTGTTAGTATTTGGTATTTAGGCTCGATGCTGTTAATGTACACAGTATGTTCCTTTCTGACATTGTTTCTAGAATAAGACTTTATTAATCCTATATATAATATATACATTTGTGTGTTTTTTTTACTCTAAATACAAACACTGCAGGGTGGCTTAGTGGTTAGCGCTGTTCCCTCACAGCAAGAAGGTCCTGGGTTCGAGGGCCTTTCTGTATGGAGTTTTCATGTTCTCCCCGTGCCTGCGTGGGGGTACTCCGGTTTCCTCCCACAGTCCAAAAAGTAGGTACATTAGGTTGATTGGTAATTCTAAATTGCCCATAGTTGTGAGTATGTGTGGTTGTCTGTCTGTATGATGGACTGGCGACCTGTGTACCCCCACCTTTCACCCAATATCCTATGCTGGGATAGGCTCCACCAGATCCCTGTGACCCTAATTAGGAATAAAGCAGTTATAGAAAATGGATGGATGGACAAACATACAAACTTTCCTTTAAAAAACATCCAGTTTTCCACAGTGATCATTCTCCTTTCCAGACCATACAGTAAGTTGCACTTTAGTCTTTGATCCTTACCAAAAACGTCCACAGTTTATACTTTATTCTTACTCTTACATACTGATGAAATCCTCAGTCATTTTATGAGGTCCATTCATTCATCTGATCACTGCTGCTGCTGGCTCATTCCTGCTGTGGGATTCTCAAACAAAAGGGAATTTTTGTTCATTTACAATTTACACGAGTAACTGCTGGAAAAGCAATTAGGCTAAATTACAGCACATATTAGTTCACACAGCATGTCACGTCATATCACGTCGTATCATATATCACACAACAGTTTATAAAGCTCATTATTAGCACATTGCAAATTAAAAAGATTTATGAATACAGACCTCATAAAAAGCTCAAGTACAAAAAAATCGACGTTTGCAGCAACTTACATTCATCCTTCTCTTTCTCAAAAGAACACATCTGAGCATTAAGGGCCCAGCATTTTCAGCTTGATGGCTCAGGGATTCAAACCTACAACCGTCAGAACAATAGTCCAACACCTTAACCACTGAGCTTCTTTTCCCTATTACTATAACTATATACTTCCCTATAACTAACTTATCGTTCCTTCCGTGTTATAATTTAAAATATAATGTTATGTCAGAAGTTCACAATGGACAATATTATTAAACAACACTCGAATAGAAACATAAACAAGGTGGAAAACACATAGAAATACAACAAATCGTCCCCAGGCATATGCACCATGCAGTCACTGAAATAGAGCTGCAGGATGACCTGAAAGCAGCAGAAACAATAAAAAACAAAGAACCAATGCAATTATCTGTGTCTGAAACCCATTACACAAAACTCTTCTTCTAAAAACAAAGCCAGAGATGTGTGTCTAATATTTGCACACTTTATTTGAGCATTTAGACAAATCTGGTGCAGACGCTGAATCAAATAAGAACTCTTTAGTAATAATTCAGCTCATGTTTGAAGAAAGATGGGTTGTGCAATGAAGTGATGCACTGGGATACATCAGAGAAGGATGTAATCTCATCGGCTAAGAAAAAAAAAGAATGATCTATATGATATATCTTCTATATATCTGGTCTCACCACAGCATTCGGTATAGACAACAAATTGTAAAGACATTAACTAACAGTTGAGGTTGTTTTACATCTGAGGTGGTTGAATATGTAGCAATCATTTTTATGACTTTTGTGTGTTATTCTAATCACACACTAATAAGCATTTTCAGCCGTACGAGAATATTTCAGAGGAGGTTCGAGCCTGAATCCCTACTAGAGATGCTGTACACAGAGCAGCCTTAAGCCTTAAACCCCCTGACAGGTGAAGAGAATAGCACTGATTATCTTGTTACAGTGGGATCTGTCAAGGGGTGGGATCTATTAGGCAGTGAGTGAAGCCATGTCTTGTGTTGGAAGCAGGAAAAATGGAAAAACCCGTGATCAGAGCATTCACAAATCAGCAGTGGTGAGTACATACCAAAAGTGGTCCATGGAAGGACAACCGGTGAATCGGTGACAGAGTTATGGTCACCCAAGGCTTTTTGATGCTGGTTGTGATCGAAAGGTGTAAGAACACCCATGCTATATCATACCAGAGCTGCTTTGGTAGCACATGGGCGACCTACACAATACACACTATTAGACAGCTTGGTTTATTGATGTACATGCAAGAGAAAGTATTAAATGCAGTATAATATAATAACTCTAGTAGATCAATGTCCTAAGCCTATTTCTGCTGTTCCACAATGAAGCACAACATTACCAGGATTTGACCGTTAGGCATTAACAACAATATTTTTGATAAACTGATAAACGGTGACTGCAGGAACTGCAGTATTAATAAGGAAAAGCATGTCATTTGCATATTTTAAGTCAACATCATGGTGAAGACTGAGTCATCTTTCAGATGCAGGCTGGAAGTGTGTGTGAGTGTGTATGTGTGTGTGTGTGTGTGTGTGTGTGTATATTTACATGCGTAAGCATGCCACATGAAAGCTGGGGTATTTCCATGACTTGGGTGCACTGTATGAAATAACCGTTCTTATTTCTGCTACACTTGCACTATCCAAACCACGGCCCCCATTTTTAATTTTAGGTTATAAATAAATAAGTGTGTCTTTATTCCTTTGCTGTGTTTACCATAGCGTTTAAACATTAGGCTGTTTGTGAGCTGAAATATTAGATTTGCTACATGTAATGTCTGCTGTCCTCCTCCTGTCTTTATTTTGGCTTCAGAGTTTAAAGTGTCGCTGACAGCAAAAATAATTTTTCCCTCATTCGGCTAAAAATATGACATGCTCTGTCAATATATTTTATGTGGACAGAGGAACCACTTTTAAAAGATTTGCCAAATGAGTCATGAAACATTCTGGATATTCCGGCGCTTTATGATCGTTTAGCTTTAGTTGAGCTAAGACACACATTTTTAAATATCCTTTAATTACCATGGGCATTTCTCACTTGGCGTTATATCCACAAGTAACAAAGAACAGAAGGAACAACTGACTGTGTGTGTGTGTGTGTGTGTGTTATTTAGCAACTGGTTTTACACTTCAGCAGTCTTTTAGTCTTTTAAGATTATTACTTGTCACGCTGTATGAGATGATCCCCATAAAATCTTGCCCAAATTGTACAACACACTGTGCGATAACGTGTTCTTCATGTCAGATTAAAGGATGAAGATCGTCTAAAGATAGTCGTGTAATTAAACAGAATCACAACGTTCTGCTTACACAGTCAATTAGCATGATCCGGGGTCGTGCAGAAAACAGACTCGAGTAAAAAGAAACATTCTTCATAATGACTATAAGGTTATACTAGTAGTTTTCTGTTTTTTTTCCTGTTTAGCATAATGTTTTACGAATCATTTTGATGGCTCTTTAATAGATACCACCAGTGAGCATGCTACGAACGTTACAGTATGATTTCTAAGACCGCTGAGGTCAGCTAAGGACCAAAGAAATCTTTTACAGTGTGTGAATTGGGTCAGAAATCTTGTGTATAACTGACAGGATTGCTGACAGGAATTTTTAGTGACATTTTCACAACTAAAGCTACAGGTGACATATGCTAACTTTACATTTCTGAGAACATTTTGCTATTATTTATCATTTTTCAAAAGAGTTACTTGTGCTAACCTGACAGGATTTTCTTTCTTTTTATTTATTTATTTATTTATTTATTTATTAATCTCATACAGTATGTTCATAATGTACACTGAGAAGGTTAATTAGCTAGCTAACCTGACTGGATTTCTTGCATAATATAGCCAGTGATAACTGTTTCCTATAACAACAATAATTTTAAGTTGTAAATGTGTCTATAATTCCCTGCGAATGCTAGTTACCATAAGAATTCTAGTCTAATTTATAATGTTTATAAAATGTTCTGCTAACATTAATGAGCTAGCTTACATAAGCTAACCTGACAGGGCCTTTAACAATCATGAGCATAAATGTTTCAAATCTTCATTGCTAGCTAGCTGGTAAATAGGAGCTACCTGGGCAGGATTTCTTAAAGAACCACGTTAGATCTTAAAAAATTGGCAAAATGTAAGCACACAAATAAGTGACTATGGATCATTTTTAGTTAATATTTCTATAAACAGTCCTTTGCTAATCTAATTTCATTGTATTGAGGGCATAATGAAACAGTGAAACCGTATGCATATATAACTTGCCGTACATTTACATGACACATATATGTATAAACATAAGCTTGAGTAAAATTATAAAAAGTGCATAAAGTCATGCTAATGTGTGACCAAATATCTGTATTATATGGATTATATGGAAAAAGTCCAACAGGTGGCAGTCTTTCTCCAGACACACATCCACTCTGCTCTATGAACACACTGTACCGTACAGTTACTGCTCCTTTTATTGGTGCTTGATCACTTGATGTGTAAATGATGACTTATTTTATAGACTGTAGAGGTGAAGTAATATCCGTCGTCCTTTGTAGCTCGGTGAAAGGGAAATATGTGAATCCAGTGCAGTTGAAATTGCTTCCACACCATTATCTTAAACAGATGTGGGTGAAAATAAGCAGTGCAGCTCTTTAACTGGCACAAAGGATCTAAACAAAACACACAATGCTTGCTTTCATTGGAAGAAATTAAGATTTCGTTGAAACAAAGATTACATTGAAATAAAAACCGATGTCTCGAGAAACTGCCGCAGATGCTGCACTGTGCGTCCTGGAAAAAAAAACGATTCTTGGGAGGAAAATTCAATGGATAATTAAAATAAATTAAAATTAAAAATGTAATGAAATTACATTAGTAAATGTATTAATTAGATACATAGTTGTAGTTACATATAAAACAAAAGTATAAATTATAAAAATATATATTAAAATATTATTAGTAGTAGTAGTAGTAGTATGATTTATAATAATAATAATAATAATAATAATAATAATACCATAATTCTTATGGTAACAGATTTAGAGTACAAAGAAATAATAATATTATAACGCAATGCAATATTGCTTTCAAGGTTGGCATCTGCACTCGTGAGATAAACGCTATGTCTCAAGTGGCATATTTCTTCACATTTTGTAAATGATATCTGAATGTACATAGCTGTGTAGTGTGCTCAGACTGACAAACAGTAAAAATGATATATTTGGTTTACGGTTGAAGCAATGGGCATATTTTACCCTAGTGGTCCATGTTCACTTTTCCCCTACAATTGACTAATAGCTTACAGATGCCTGGACATGCCAGCAATTTGCTCAATGAGGGAGTCATGAGCTGGATTGATGATGCGTAAGGCTCCTCCTACTTACCAACAGTGGGGCTTAAGGGGAGGAGCTTGTAGCAGAGAGACCCACATACATACATACATACCTACATACCTATACATATATATATATATATGGTGGCACACTGGCATCAGATCAAGAAAAATTAGTGCCCACAACAAACACACACAGAAAATTTTTTATGTAGACTGACTGAACGCCAGACTGAACAAATCGTTTTTTCACCTAAGATTGAAATGATTTCTGAGAAAAACTGACAGGAAAGCTATTGCATAATTGAGGGTTTTTGTAGGAACAAGCTCCGCCCCTTGCTGTAGTCTTTATTATTCTAGATACCAATAATGAACCTGCACCTTTTGACTGAAGCAGGCCTGGAAATTCATAGACCAAATACAGACCAAAAATTGACTTAGGTACTGTTGTGCAAGACCATTCGAGGCTCTAATGAATAAATTAATAATATTTAATAGCCTCAGCACAGCTTTACTGAGAGCTAGTGTATGTAGCGTAGTGCTTTCTGGTTCTAGTAAGCACTTTGCCAACATTGTGGCTGCTTCATTGTAGACTAACTGCTGGACTAACACCAATATATTGGCCTTCCCTAAAATGGTTCCACGAGGTTGGAGGCACACCGTTGTCTAGAATTTCTTTGTAGGTTGGAACTTTACAATTTCCCTTCATTGAAAGTAAGGGGCCCAACTAACGGTATAGTCACCTGCTGGAACATCCAGACATTACAATACTCCAACATGAAACAAAGTCCAGCAACTTTTTGGTGTTCTACAGGATCCCAGGCCTAGTGCACACATCTATGGTGGCTATCTGCATGGGATGTGGTAGCTTTGTGGTTAAGGTGTGGGACTACTGATTAGAAGGTTGTGAGTTTCAATCCTAGGTCCACCAAGCTGCCTCTGCTGGGCCCTTGAGCAAGGCCCTTAGCCCTCCATTGTATCAAATGTGATAAAAATGTAAGTTTGGATAAGGGTGTCTGCCAAATGCCATGAAGGTAAATCTATGTGTATTCATATAGTATGTAAAATATCATATATGTATGCTGTGTTTGTACAAGTAGTTAAATTTGTCTAAAGAGTTACACATTATGTAAAAAAGGTGCAGGATGTAACCAGTAATGGTAGCGCTAAGTGCCATTAGCCGGCTTACTTAAATAGGGTTCTTCGTTGTAACATACAGCTCAGTGAAAGTAACAGTTCTGAGATGGAGACTGATGTAATGCACTTTTGATATCCTCTGTATCTTTAGCATGATCAAACTTGTAAGCATATGTGTTTTCTTGGCTGTACTATTTTGTGCACACACTAAGCAGCTATGGATAATCAATAATATTCTCAAATAGTGTATATGCAAGCAACATGGGACACAGCTTGTGTCATGGCGTGCTGCTTGAGTTAAACAAAAACACGCCGAAATGTCTAAAACACTTCATGCGAACCTCATATGTTTATTCATAAAGAAGTAAAAAATCATAAATCAGTGTATACTTGTGCATTGAGAGGATAAAATAACTTGAAGTTTCTGCAGTTAATAAAAACACAGCTTTGGATGTATATAATTCAAGACCCTACTGGACAGGACAATTGGCCTGGATAAGCTGCACTGCTGCTCAATTACCCGTGCTGTCATCAAAGGCTGATTATTTTTCATGAAACCAAAACGAAACACTCGAATGTGTCTCAAGCCTTGCTGAAATGAACTTTTGAAGGATTTACAGCAGCAGTATCGCAAGCATGCCAACATCTGTCAACATCTCCATGTGGTCACGAGTACAATCTGATAGCTTGCACTCGCTTTCTGTCAAACAGATGTGCAAAGCTCGCTCACTGTGTAGAAATATTTCTCTGGCTTCTATGACATTTTTATGTGAAGCAGAAAAGTGAAGTTAATCTAAATCCCATTCCTTCTATCTTATATTTATTCTCGCACTTATGTGTGAACACCTGCTATCGACAGGATCTCTGAGCATGTAAAGAGATTTTGGGTGGCTGATTCCACTTGTGTTGATGCAGCCTGTGGATCAGTGGAAACAAGATGATATCAGTAGAGTACACACAGTCGAGGAGAGACAATAACACACTAGTTAGTAAGTTTGAAAATGTATGTATTTCTATTTAATATAGTTACCATCAACCTGCTATTATTTCTCTATTTACGTATTTTCCTTAAGTGGAAATTCTGGCTTTTTAAATACGTTGATCTAAGGTTTTTTCACTGCATTGTCATTATTTTCTCCTGCACAAGTTCAGTGCTGACATAACAGCAGGTGGACGGAAAATCTCTCTGCTGCACCTGAGATTAGTGGACTTATGCTTGGCAGGGTATGGTGACAGTATATTTACCCTTTGAGCAGGTGCAGATCCAGTGTGTGTATGTGTTTGGCAGAACAGACGCAGGATGTTAACCCACCGGCTTTTCCACCCTGCATTGAAACAAAGGATTTATGTTTTCCATTTTCTCCAGGGATTAGGACTTGAGTTAACATCTATGAGTTAATTTATGAGCTTGTTTTCTCAGACTCCCATAGTGTTCATGGTATAACAAGGTTGTGTCCATTCCCAGGCCATTTCTTTAGATTTAAAGAGCAAATGTAGGTGGAAAAAAAAAACTGGATTGTCAGTTGTAGGCCAGACCTGGAGGTTGCCTTTTTTTTTTTATTCTACAAGTCGAATTTATCACTGGCACTTTTAATTGACTTGGTTTACATGCATAATGGAACACTGGAGTGCTTGGAGTTGGAAAGGAAGAAAGCACTGTTATGAAGCTATCAGTACTCAATATCAGAGAAGGAGACCCCTTGTCCAGTGTACCTAAAAGGCCAACAGATTTTCAAAGTCAACAAAAAACTGTATACATAACTGGCAAAAATGGGGTCAGGGCAAGAGGGCACCAGGTATTGCTGGTGGAGGACTATGCTATTTGTTAAATCTAGCAGAAAAAGAACACTTGTGATGGCACAGGATATGGCTCTAGATGATCTAGACGTGGAAGAGAGAAGTTCCATCTGAGAGGATGGAAGAGGCTGCTTTTTCAAAAGTACAGAAGGCAAAGATTTGAAGAAGAAAGATGACTGAGGAATAGGCAAAAAATGCCAGAGCCGATGATACTCACCTTGTCCCAGGTGCAGTAGAGGACATTAAATACAGTGCAGAGAAAATACAAGGGCCAGAAATGGGATGTAACTGGCAAGCTGTGAATCTCTTTCCTAAATACTGCAGTATCTCACTTCAGAAAGAAAGGTTTGTGTACACATAACCCTCACACCAATATATAGGCCTTCCCTAAAATGTTGCCACAAGGTTGGAAGTACACAGTTGTCTAAAATGTCTTTGTATGTTGCAGCATTACAATTTCCCTTCATTTCCATTCATATTCCAGCATGGCAATGCCCTTTGCACAAACTGAGATGCATAAAGACATGGTTTGCCAAGAATGAACTGCACAGAGCCCTGACCTCAACCCCACCGACCAACTTTGGGATGAATTGGAATGCTGTCTACACCCCAAGCTTTCCTGACCAACATCACTGCCTGACCTCAGCATTGCTCTTGTGGCTAAATGAGTAAATCCCCACAACCATGCTCCAGAATGAAATAGTGTAAAGCCTTTTTTAATAACAGTAAAAGAGGAAACTAAATCCTGAATGTGGTGTTCAAAATGCAGACATGAGTGTTATGGTCAGGTGTTATTGGCCAAATAGTGTCAGCAATTACGACCCATTGTATATTGAAGGAGAAGAGGTCTTTCTGTTCACCCATAAGATTTACATGATTCTTTTCCTTACCGCTGAGGTGTGGGGATGCAAAAAGCCAAATAGGTGGGTTTTTGTAGATAATAACCGGATTATATATGATTGAGGAAGG
This sequence comes from Hemibagrus wyckioides, assembly GCF_019097595.1. Lineage (NCBI taxonomy): Eukaryota > Metazoa > Chordata > Actinopteri > Siluriformes > Bagridae > Hemibagrus > Hemibagrus wyckioides. The sequence continues at coordinate 6,341,994 of NC_080732.1, read as the reverse complement.
CCAGAAATGGAAGAGAAGGGTGAGTGCCAATCCAAGCATAGTTGCATACCAAAGACTGACCCCAAAGCCAAATCCAACAGCTCTCCAACCAGTCACAAGACCATCCATTGCACCAAAAAAATCACAAAGACTCTAGGGGGAGTCATAAAGTATGGTGATATGGGAGGGTGTGCTTCCTAATCTGCCAAAATGGACAGTAAATCAAGATACCCAAATGGTGAGAAGATTTTACCTGGCACACACTGATTGACTATAAAACTTACACATTATCAGTGGGTTTAAACATCTCCAGATGTTGAAAGAGGTGTGGGAAGATCTAGGACAGGCCCTCACCAGTCTCAAGACCCTAGCCCTAAAGTGTGTTTCACCTGGGAGTGTACTGGATCAAATACAAGGAGATAACCTTCTGGGAACTTACAGAACTGGGGTACAGTAGGATAAAAACTGAGACCCACCTTGAAGTTGAAGCTCCAAAATAGCTCCATTCTGGCCAAACAGACCATACATTCAGCCTGTTGTTACTTTTTCTGGCAGGCTGGTACTGGTCAGACAGGAGTGGCAGTCCAGGATAAACCAGCTACTGTGAAAAAGCAGACCACACACCTTGAAATTATGGGTCTGGCCCCTTGGAGCGACCCCTGCATACTCAGACACTCTCATGTGAGTGAACAAGCTCAATCTATGCACTATTAATGAGCGCTGTCTGCACTTGTCTGGAGCCTTCCACCCTTGTAGCCTTGAATTGAATATATGGCCTTACATGTACCCTTGCAGTCCTGAACAGAAGGACGTACAAAATAAGAATGCATATGCAACCATAGTTGTATTACTGAGTCACTTAGGGTCCTTTTATAGACTTCTAACATGGGATCATGGTCACGAGTCGACGACATGAGAGGTATTAGTACGCTGAGCAAATAGAAATAGGCTACGACCAAACTGGGAGAAGGGTTTTAATGAATATTACTTTCCTGGCCTTCAACCATCCTTCAAAAAAAAAGACCAAAACAAAAGGGCTTGCAGTCTTTACCTCAGGTTTTCCTGAATTAGAGGAAAGTTACAATCAGGTTTTGTGAAGGACGTCATATACAATAAGTAGTCACCAACCATCTCCCTGGGCCCATTTCCCGTTTTTCCCGCGATGGACAGATTTCCTTTTACATTTACATGCTAATTGCCAGTTCCAGCTTGTATGATGGTCTGTTTGTGTTTGGCTGTTGTTCAGATGTAGCTGAAAGTCTTCAAAGAATTGTTGTCTATACCAACATTTTGGCTTCATATTTCCACTCTGATTTTCAAATCATTATAAATAAAGTATTTCCTCTCGCCGGAGGTGTTCAGTAGTCATTAATATTGATAAATCCATAGAACAAAAGTAGAAAACAGAGCAGAAGCTGCAGAAATCCTCCACGGCATCCTGAACACAAGCTTTGTTTGAAAAGAAATGGCTGAATAAGCGGTGGTTACTTAATAAAACTCAGCCGTAGTCCTGGTTTTGATAAAGACATGACAATACTGAATGGGAAGTAAGTCTAGAAGACGTAGTCTTTGAGACGTACAAGCGGGTACTCAAGCAGGTACTCTGTTAAATAATTACTTTCACATTTGTCCCCCGCTGTGAACGCTGTGAAGCAGGATTTAAACTGTAATAAACAAAGGCGGTGTGTGGTGGTGTTCTTTACTGACACAAGGAACAAGGTCATATGTTTAAGCAAAAGAAAAAGTCTGGCTTTATTCAGAAGTACAAAATACAAATACAAAAGAAAGGGCAGTTCAGTAGAAAACGATAAATACAACTTCAATTTAAAAGCAGTCAGTGTGCATGAAACTGTTTAAACACTCCTGTAATTAGTTAAATTTCGTTGCAAATTCCGCCTTGGTTTGTTTCGTAAATTGTGTAAAATTAAAGGCAAAATCTTCTGCAGGACAAACTGATACCTTTTATACTCACTTTTTACAGTTATTCATAGAGGAGTGCTATAGCTGGACAATTAAAACACAATAGAAATGACACTTAAATAATTAAAGGTAAAACCACGAAAAAATATGTTAAAAATTATTTAATAACTATCATACAAAAATGTATTTACAGTTTATTTTGGCCGATAAATAGGTTGAACTAAAAGGCACTTCGACTTCAGATTGCACTTATAGGTGTGTAATACACTCATTAAGCAAATTGGAGAAGCACTGTGATTTAAAATGGAGATTTTTGGATTATATTTGGAACTTTGAGGGTCTGACAATAATTTAGCAAAACCAAACTCAAATGTAATTTGCTTTTACGTATTATACTGTATAATGACATGTCATTTAGTTGATTGCTATAATGGAATTGGCATTCCCTTGGACCAGAAAGTTGTGAGTCAGCTCTAAATATAATATGAAGAGGGTCTAGAGTTCTTCATTTCTTGGCTAAATTGTTGTGCTAAGTTTAAAAAATAGAAGACTACTATACTGAGCCAAGATAACACAACTGGTTTGTATAAAATAAAACAAAACAGACTGGCTATTATATGAATTTACTGTACATTATTTAAGAAAAAAAAAATGAAATGTAGGTGATATGATGATAAGATATTGTGTCAATTTATTTTGAGTAAGAGTATTGTGGTATGCTAATAAGTGAACACATTCAGATTAATTGAAATCAGTACATTATGATATTACGAATTATGAAATAAATCTCAGCAAAAACAATATCAAGATACATAACAAATATTTGTGAAACATGTTGTCATATTTCTCCCATATAACCCAAACTTAACTAATACTTTGTGGGGGTTTTGTTGCCATCTCACTACCTGGTATGGATAAGTATTAACAAAATAATTTAAGGGCTTTATTATTTAAAAAAAAAAAAAGAAAGGCAAAAAAAGAAAAGTAAAATAATGGTTATATTTTAAATAGATCCATATATACAAATCAGGAATGTTGTGCAAAGCCTACTAGGGGAAATAGAGAAAAAAAATGTGTGTGTGTGTGTGTGTGTGTTTATTTAAACCAGTGCAGGTAGTTTGAGTTCAGAGCAGGAACACACATGTTGTTACTGCACGAGCCGCCGTAACTGGGAGGGCACATTGAGCAGGGCACGCCCACTTTATAGGGAGCCTCACCAATCCAATTACCCCTAAAAACAACAAGAACAGAAGACAAAATGTAAGATTCCCAGTAAGCTCAAATCCCAACCATACCACAGAAATCCGTTGCCAGGATTCGAAGAGATGTAAACTAACTGGCCGTGTTCTCTGAGAGGGAGGGGTGAAGATATTAACCAATCATGGACGTCTGTGAGCTGATGTATGCAGAAGAGGGTAGAGTGCACTTTCCTTGAAGTGTTTTTTTAGCTGCTCTGTGAATCTCTGGTCATGTGATATGGTAGAACTAGCTTGTGGGTGACTAAATTTGGAACGAGGGAAGATCTTTTCTTCATCGTATTTATGACATGCACCGAAATTGTGTATTTCAACCATTAGAACTGATTGACTGACTAGAACTATTGAAATGATTTAGAAACATCTCAGACTTTTTCCCAGCATTAAATGACCCCTCTCCTTCCTCTGTGCTACTAGCTATGGTGTGGAATTGCGTCCTTGATTGTGTAGACTGTGTATTTCTAGACTGTCTCCGAGTCCAAAGAGCCATCTGGTCACCAACAGTACAGAATCATTGATGTATCTGGACAGTGAGGACAATTATCAAACTTCAGAGTACACTACATCCTGAACTCACTCACTGCTGTTATAAAATTGTCCTGTACTGCATTACCATCTTCTTTCACAGACAAGTTCTCAATAGGAAAAAAAAAAAAAGGTGAATTAGGTAACAAAACTGAGGTAACACATCTGACCCAAATACCAGTCTAGATGAGTTAACGACAAAACATTATGTCCTGTTGTGCAGGTGGACTTCACTATTATCTTCTTCCAGCATCCGTGTTTTCAATTCTTATTGCTTTCATTCACTTTCACTTATGAAAGGTTTCATGGTGGAAAGCTCATTTTTAGTATCATTCCACTTTCAGTAAACATTTCAAATGGGACATTTAGACACCAGCCAAGAGGTTAAGATTGTGATATTGAGACACATCTGGTGTGTATTTCCTCAGGCTCAGTCGCTCACTGGGAACAATTGTACTTCTTTTGTCATAATTACCCTGAATCTGGTTCACATGTTGAAAAGTCGCTGCTCATCAGTCTTTTCAAGATTTCTAGTTTACACAAAAATGAAAAAATGTTGACTTTTTCAAGCTACTTAAATCCAAACCAATATATTTACATTTTTTCCTAAAAATTCTTATTTTTACACACCTTAATTGAGCACAGGAGCGTTTCGTACTCTGTCACTACGACGGGAGTTTGGTGCAATGTTGTTGGTGAACAAAAAATCAACAAAAGTAGAGTAACACGAAGAAGCTGCTGCTCCTTTGTTTAATACTGCATTTAATTATTAGTTAAATGTTGTCTTTTTCCTCCTCTTGTTATTTAATCAGGTTCATTGATTCGATACTGGACAGATTTATAAAAAACACCTCAGCGTCACAGCTGGGTTGAGAAACAGTCCATTAGCTAAAAATATCCATCCAATAGCAGACCTGTGGCTATCACCCAAAGAATATCTGGTCAGAGACGGTCCTGTGTGGTCTTTTCTCAATGACAGATTGGAGTGGAGGAGGGCTGACACTTTAGACAGAGCAACAGATGGGCTAGAGTCAGTAATTGTATATTTATAAAGTGAACCAAATGGTGAATGGCGTTGATAATAAGGCCAATTATTGCAGACACGATATTGTGCAACTAATAACTGACTGTATATCTAACAGACGTATTATCTGTCAGTTTATCAGGTCATGTTAGGAATAAAACCTAATAAAATTAATCAACAACAAAGTGGTGTTAGACTGCTAACTGCGTGATGTTGATTATTTTCCATTAACAGCATACCCAGATGTTCCTTTTCATTTCTCATTCATCTTATATCACATTAACTTTTCTGGTTATTGTTTATTAAAAAATGAGACATCATACTTTCTATCCATTTATAGTTAGACATAGTCTTGTGGAATGGACACGAAACAAGTTATTTCCTATTATCACTTACATTATAGTAGCTATAAATGACCTTATAAATGAGCCTCTACTTTTCTCTCTCTATGATACATATTTTCGTCATATTACTGAGAAATCAAAAAAACAAAAGGCCTTACATCCTGAAGACATCCATGTGTAGCAGACAACTTGAAGGAACACCTACTAAGCACTGACACTGAAGATTTTTTTTATTATTTGTTAATGATGTGGAGCATTTGTCATTCCCTTTGCAAGTCTAATTGTATAAGTATAATAAGTGCCTTATTATAAACCTGGGATTATCGTAACACTAATACTACTCTCAGAGCCGCTGTTTTAGAAAAATAATCAACACTTCCTGACCAGTCACATCCGAATATTCAATCGTGATATAAGCTAGCTAGTATACAGTATTTGGATCTAAAGGGCATTTTATTTACTGTATATAACCTCTGTAAAAGTGTGTGTGTGTTAGTGTTAGACTTACTTTCCTGAATAGTTGCACACCAAATACGTTGCTCTCCTCCACACTGCGCCCCACACATTCATATTTTGACATGTATGGATGGCGCATCCGACTTTATTCGACGTGGCCCAAACCATCTGCAATCAGAGTCCAATCAGAAACATTGATAAATGGGATCTGACTAAATAATGTCGCATTTAACTATTAGGAATTTTTCTATAAAGCAGCCTTGTGACATTGTCTATTGTTAAAAGCTCTATACAAATAAAATTGAACAGCACTAATATTTAACCATAGCAACCACTGTTATCTTTTAAAACGAAAAATTGTGTTTACAGGTTCATACATGAAATTGCTCATGCGCATTATACGCTGTTTTAAAAACTCACTTGTGTATAATGTGTGCACATGGGCCCGTAGCATTTAAGAGGGCATCTGGGATTGCAGTCACGTGGATAGGGGAAAGAATAATCTTTCACTTCATCGTACCATGGCTTCACCAGCTGCAGAATGGATCTGTACCTGAAAGAAAATCCAAAAACAAAGTGTTTCTGCATATAATGGGACAGCTAGTCAGGTAGATAAAAAAACAGATGTACATACGTGGCAAATTAAGGGAAAGAAATGACACAAAATGTCATAATAAGGCCTCCATAACAGTTTCAATGTGCCATAACATAGATTCTATTGGAAGTCTCTGGACGTGTAGTAAAGTGATGAACAAATAATATTTCCTGAACTATAATTTAATGGTGACTGCGCTGCTGTAACTTGATTTCTGATTAAAACATTCAGTGAGCCCATGTGCCCTGAGGATGGGGGCGGAGTCACACTGAAGAGACCACACCCAGTGAATCCATCTAATCAATCTAATGGGACCCAATAACATGGCAGCAAAATGCAATATTTTCCATTAACTTGCCAGACGTCTATGTACTGAGATACAATATACTATATGTGAGATCTATATCCAAATCCAGCCTCATCGTAGATAAGTGTCATGTGATGAAATACGTACATGTGCAATACATACCTTCCAGTTCGTACAGAAAGGTTTTGCCCGAGAAACCTGAGAAGATTGCGAGGTCCGTGCTCCCAAAGACACATAGTAGCCCACTCTTCTGCTCTCTGAGCGAGGGTTTCATCCCACACCTGAAAACACAACAAAATATCAATTATTCACAACATTATTGATTACTAATTATGTTTCCTGCAAACACACTGCCTAAAAGCCTCCAGAGATTACTCAATACCATTAAGTACAAAACAACAATGGTACAGGAAGAATTCAGGAAAATAATTCAATAATTACTTATTAGCAATATTAGCATTTACAGTATGAAACAATTTGACAAAAAAAATTGGAAGACTGGCTTTAAGTAAAAGTACATTGTTAAGCAACAAGAAGCTAGTTAGTATACTATTATTTTATTTGATCTAACATTTTCATTTCCTCAAATAGAAAATAAGCACAGAAATGAATTCTAGTCCAATGTTGAGTCAAGAAATTGGCTAAATCAGTGATTCAGAGGCTAGCATTTAGCAGTAGAGAAGCACTTCATCGGTCCAAAAAACTTATATAGACAGTATAAACTGTCATAAATAATGGTACCATACCGTACTATTCCTTGTTATTGAAGTAGAACCATCAAGGGGGTGTGTTCTGCAACTTTATTTGCTATCATTAACCCGGGAAGATGCATGTGGTGTATCTTTAATTTGTTTCTAGATTAAAGTAAAGGTAGGCAGTTATTCTGTGGTCACTGAGGACTACTTATGCGCCTTATATTATTTTTAAAGGTATAAATATATGTACTAAAGGTTTATAAGATGGAACCTTGATGCTGTTCTACCATAGCAACAAGGAAAATTACAGAACCTTTATTCCTGACACTGAGGGACTCTAAATGAGAAATACATATGGCGATGAAACACTACTGCTTCAGTAAAAGGAAATCTGATCACCATGCCATCACTTAACATCTGACAAGTCATTAAAAAAATGACCAAATTAGTCCTGGACAGAAGATGGAAAATGGCATGGTTAATTATGACATTGCTTTTGACATAAGCATGTTTTTGTTATTTTACCCAGATGACCAATGGGTGTCCAAGGAAGCTTAATCAGTCCTTCGTCCCTGTGTTAAGTATTTGTTAAGCACGACTCCGAACAACTTTGGTGGTCTGGGATATTTGGATCTTCCCAACAGCTGCACATTAGCTGGACAGTCAGGGAGACATTTGTTACAACAGATCGGCTAAAATTGTACACAAAGAGCAGATCCCAGGCCACATTCCAAAATACACCTACTTGCATGTTGTAATATACTTGTTCTCATGACCAACATTCAAAACAATATTACTTTCTTTAAACAGCACACCCTGAAGTGTTTTATTGCTCTTATACTACAGCTGTTTGGCAATGCTGACAACGTTTTTCATTTATCACCATATATTTAATCCATTTTAGTTACACTTAATGTCAGGGAACACCTTGGATTTTTTTTTTCCCTCTAGTGATGTTAATAAGTTAAATTTGCAGCTCTTAAATTACTGAGAAATGGTAAAGTCCTAGATTATTATGAATAACGTAAAATGACTAATGTTTTAGTAATTACTTAATAAATTACTTAAAATAACTTCGAATCATATAAAAGTTGTGATATTTTATAGTCGAATACACTCTTTAATACATTTTAGAATCTGTTTATAAAACCGCAAGCTCCCCCCCATTTCTTCCGATTAATGGAATGATCCATTCCTATTGAATCATGGCTGACGTTTCTTTTTAGTGTCCTGTCAACCAATTGTGGCCTTATCACATCTTCACAGTGTCTACTATCAACACTTTAGAAAGTATTTGAAATATTAGATGCTAAATAATAATAAAAAACTTGTGTCTGTACAGGACATTTTTTCAGAGATTTGGAACCGTTACCTCAGTTAGCCACATGCTAGTTTTTAGTGACCAAACTGAAATATTTAGATGCCACATGTTATTGCTGACTAAACAAATATGTTGCCAGTAACAACAACAGTCTCCAATCAAGCGGTAAAATAACACAATTGCAGAAAGTACCCTGGAAAGAATATGGGACAACGGTATTTTATAGACTTTTTACACACAAAAAAGTGCTAATGTTTATTGAACACATGCCTTATGAGTCTAATTTACTGTTTCATGAATTGGATGGAATTCTGTGCTCTTAACTTACCTCAGTGAGTGACTACATAGTAGCATGCTATGACGAAATGTCCCAGATGGAAGGAAAAGAAGTTAGCAAATACAGCTAGACAGTCATAATCTTGGCTATTAATCTTACTATATCTGTCAGCACTGTTTTACTATTCCATGATAGTCATATTATTCATGTAATACTCCTGGAAAGACTGATTTCCTCCTGCACTGAGAATCTGAACCCGGTGAACTTTATTCGATCCACCCACACAAGCGGAAATCAATCTTTTTTTCCCCCAAAATATATCAATTATTTGACATCGCTGACAGAAAGAAAAAGAGGCTGAAGATTTCTTACCATGTATTCCATGTTGGAAGCTGGCGGGAAAACGTTTCCTCTGACTTTATTGTGGTAATCAAGAATGGCCAGCCGGTCGTCTTGGGAAATGTACCTCTTCCGTCTGGTTTTTGGAAAGTTTACATTGTCCATGTGATATTTTGAGCTATTTTCAGAGAAAATGGTGGACGGTGGAGCAGAGACGGTGGAATTAAATGCTGCAAGTACACTTGCTGCTCCACAAGACATGCAGATGAGGAGCAAATCGATGGCCAAGCTGTGCTCATTCATCATGACCTTCTGGAGGGTTTGGCTCAGGAAATCCTTTCTTCAAGATCTGTCTGCTGGAGAAGTGACAAAAAAAAGTAAAAGTAAACTGACTTGGCTTCACAAATTCTCAGCACAATCCAAAGTTTCCAATTAAACAAGAACACATCCATCCATTAGACAAGACTTATTCAATAAATTATACTGTAAACACTGTAAAATACTGTGTAAACACTCCAGCTGCAGTTTAAAAGACTATACCTGGATGAAAAATGATGAAAGAGTGTCTTTGTGTGGAGGAACAGGTCCCTTATCCCTGTCTGTGTCTGTGTGTGTGTGTGTGTGTGTGTGTATGTGTATGTGTATATGTGTGTAAGTGTGTCCAAAAGCCAGCGTGCCTGTAAAACTCCTCCTGTTGTAAAAGACAAGATGACTCTGCTTTCAGTTAGAGCTGCTGCCTTTTTATAGCACAGTGACTGTCGCAAAAAAAGAAGAAGCCTGTAGGGCTTCTAAAGGTGTTTGGAGTCCCACCCCATCACCTGAAACACATCACTCGTAGACGTAATGCCTTGTTTCTCTCACTTATTTCCTGGCAGGTTTAATCATAAACATCTGCTTTTGGTTTGCACAGCTGGCAAGGGTAGAAAAGAAAACAGAAGATAAGCGGGGAAATTATCCGCTGACCCCCGAAACACTGTGCAAAGCCTGCGTGCTTAGAGCCAAGAGTGACGCCAAACCTTAGAACAGGGAAAGACGTCTTTGTGGAGGTTGTAATATCCTGATAAATGATACATTTATGTGGTAAACTGGGGAAATACTTCACATGGTGCAACTGGGAATTTTATATTTATTCTGCAAGAACAAAACTATATAAAAAAAAATGATGAAAAATAAACACTGTATTTATATATTCATTAGCAGCGATCAAATACATAATCATTATGATAACCAGGCTTTATTGTCTGATTTAAATTGTGTTTTAAAATTTTTCTTTTTAGGGAAAATGCTCACAATTTTTACAGACTTCATCACACAGAGCAGAATAAAGGTCTATGTACAAGGCTTTAGTCAGCATTTTGGGTTCATCACACCGTCTGTTTTTACTTCAATGATAATTAACTCTTTTTACCAGAGGCCAAATAAACTGGTATTTGTGTCTGTTTTGTTGTTCACATGTTCAGCATTAAATGAACAATGGCTCATATGAAAGGAGACACTCAGGGCTTAAAGAACTTGTAGGGGTTTTTCTGTAATAAGTATTTCTTAATATTAAGTATTTTTTACTTAAGGTTAGGTTTTTCATACAAATATTTCTTCTGTTATCTTCAAAGTAAGTAAATGCTGATATTAAACCCATTTCTGCTCTCTGAGATGCCCTATGTGAGTTTATCCAAAAGAGGGAAAAACACACGTCTCCCACTAAAAGCCAACTGATTCGTTTTATATCAGACTTGCGGCGATAAAATAATTTATTCATTTATACTGATTGAAAATGTCTGAGTCCATTTCCATTCCAGCAGCAGGATGGACTGCCAGTCTTCTGGTAAAAAATAATGGCGTCAATTTATATGGCGAATCTTAGAATTCAATACAAAATTTTAAAATACCAAAAGAAAAGAACACAAAATACTAGGAATTAAAAACAACATTTTATCTTCCTTGCTTACTTTACTCGGACTTTTTATTTTTTTTGCTCGTGAATTGAATTTTCTCTTTATTCACGCTTCGGTTTTCTGCGCTCTTCTTTCCCAGCTGCTAGTTTGCGATTCCAAAAATCAACCAAAAGTAGAGTTTTATGCAGATTAGTGGCAGGATAAAAGTCTCCATTGGTCTCTCTAGTTAATCAATGAAGTGACATCACTGTGTCAGTGTTTGAACCTGTGTTGAGTGAGTGAGAAGTGAGTGAGCGAGTGAGAAGATGGACGATTACGCACAGCTACATGTAATCCAATTATTTTGGAAATTTAATTGACACGCTTAATGCTTCTTATATGTTTGTCTCTTGTGGTATCATGTCAAACTTCCTGTTATTATGCGAAAGAGTAAAATGAAAAGAAATTGAGAAAGAACAAGCATCCGAGTAATATGAGGAAAATAAAATGTTGTTTTTAATTCATTTTATTTTGTGTTCTTTTCTTTTGGTTATTTTTAAAACGTTATATTAAATTCTCTGATTTGTGTGTTTTATTTCTTTTCACAACCACGATACTTATGGCGTGTAATTGACACCAGATAAAATGCTATCGGTATTACCCAGCCTGTTCTGTCCAAAACATATTCTATATTGCCAAAAGTTTTGGGACACCCCTCAAAATCATTGTATTCAGGTTTTGTTTTTCAGGGCTTGGGCTCAGCCCCTTAGTTCCAGTGAAAGGAACTCTTAATACTTCATCATACCAAGACATTTTTTCCCCGACGTTGTGGGAACAGTTTGGGGGTGACCCCCTTCCTGTTCCAACATGACTGTGCACCAGTGCACAAAACAAGATCCATAAAGACATGGATGAGTGAGTTTGGTGTGAAGGAACTTGACAGGCCTATACAGAGTCCTGACCTCAACCTGACAGAACACCTTTGAGATGAATTAGAACAGACTACAAGACAGGCCTTCTTTTTCAACATCAGCATTTTAACTGTAGGCTTAAAACCACCCTCCATTTCTATACAATAGTTCATTTAAAAAAAAAATCAGACTGGGATATATATATATATATATATATATATATATATATATATATATATATATATATATATATATATATATATATATATATTAAAAGTGTGTCTGTAGTTTATACAAGCAGCAGTGTGTGTGTGTCTGTGTGTGTGTGTGTGTGTGTGTGTGAACTTTATCAGATCCCACAATGACCCAAGGCCCAACCATATGGTCAGTAACAGTGTAACATGTAACAGTTGTTTGAACATGTGTGAACACTTGGTGGAAGTCCAACAGATTTTATGGCCTGGCAAGAGCCAGGTCCCTCAAATGTATTTGTTTCTTTCTTGTATTTATTATAATTTGCTGTACTGTAAAGACTACACTTGTTCAGCACTGGATTCCAGCAGTGTTGGCATGCCCGAGCGTCCACAGTGCCAGCAGCTGAGGCCCTTCAGCAGGTCATCATTTTCATTGGCAGCTGGTGAACAAATTAAAGTAGTGTGACGCAGGATTTCTATTCCTCCCTCCCGTGCTCGCTCTCTAAAAACCCACCGTTTCCAAACTTTCTTGGAAGTGATGCTGTGTAAGGCCTGAAATCGTGCCATAAGAGCATGAATGCTCTCAGTCCCACTGCGTGGAGAAATCTTGCAGACTGCTAGCTTCTACTGTGTGTCTTACTAGGAATGTCTGCAATTGTGTTAATGAAATAAAATCGATTTGTCTGTCTTTAATCAGTTTAAGATCGTCTGTATTGTGTGCACAGAGCTCAATTTCCGTGCGATGTGCAATTTGAGAATAAAGTACACTTTTTATTGCTAGTTCACAATTTAGCTCATAGCTGTTTAAGTCTTAAATAAAACTTAAAGAATGTCAAATCATATTAATGGTAATATTTGAAAAGAAATAAATCCTTTAGGAAAATCAACATTTCCCACCAACGTGCTAATACATTACTAGGAAATGGTTCTGCTTGATTAAATGACACTAACTGAGATTTTATAGCTTCCGCTACATACAGTAATATCAACAATGTGTCACAACTCATTAAATTGGAGCTATGAGAATTTTTTTTCTTTTGGCATGGTGGCTTAGTGGTTAGCGCATTTGTCTCACACCTCCAGGGTTGAGGTTTCTTTTCCCCCTTTTTGTGCACAGAGTTTGTGTGTTCTCCCTGTGCTTTGGAGGTTTCCTCTGGGTGCACCGGTTTCCTCCCCCAGTCCAAAGACATGTTATAAGCTGACTGTCAATTTAAATTTTCTGTAGTGTCCGAATGGGTGTGTGAGTGTGTATAATTGTCATATGCAATAGACCACCTTGTGTCTTGTGTCCACTAGAATGACCCTATGTAGAATAACTGGTACAGAAAATAGACAGATGGACATCCTTTTTGTAGACAAATGCTAAAAAAATTAACCTGGCAGATTTTGATGTGTGTCAACCTGTGACATCATCCGGTTTCAGGATTCTGTATTTAAGTCTGCTCGGGAATTTTTTTTATGTATGTATGGACTTATGTATGTATGTCCACTGTATTTTCTTTCACATTGAATTGGTTCTACTAAAATGATTCAGTAAATGAAACACTGTACAATTCAGTTAATGAACACTGTATGATTCAGTTAATGAACACTATACGATTCAGTTAATGAACACTGTACAATTCAGTTAATGAACACTGTACGATTCAGTTAATGAACACTATACGATTCAGTTAATGAACACTGTATGATTCAGTTAATGAACACTATACGATTCAGTTAATGAACACTGTACAATTCAGTTAATGAACACTGTACGATTCAGTTAATGAACACTATACGATTCAGTTAATGAACACTGTATGATTCAGTTAATGAACACTATACGATTCAGTTAATGAACACTGTATGATTCAGTTAATGAACACTATACGATTCAGTTAATGAACACTGTACGATTCAGTTAATGAACACTATACGATTCAGTTAATGAACACTGTATAATTCAGTTAATGAACACTATACGATTCAGTTAATGAACACTGTACGATTCAGTTAATGAACACTATACGATTCAGTTAATGAACACTGTACGATTCAGTTAATGAACACTATACGATTCAGTTAATGAACACTGTACGATTCAGTTAGTGAACACTGTATGATTCAGTTAATGAACATTGTACGATTCAGTTAATGAACACTGTATGATTCAGTTAATGAACACTGTATGATTCAGTTACTGAACATTGTATGATTCAGTTAATGAACATTGTATGATTCAGTTAATGAACACTGAACATTTCAGTTAATGAACACTGTACGATTCAGTTAGTGAACACTGTACGATTCAGTAAATGAACACTGAACAATTCAGTTAGTGAACACTGTACGATTCAGTAAATGAACACTGTATGATTCAGTTAGTGAACACTGTACGATTCAGTTAATGAACAGTGTATGATTCAGTTAACGAACACTGTATGATTCAGTTAATGAACACCAAATGATTCAGTTAGTGAACACTGTATGATTCAGTTACTGAACACGATATGATTCTGTTAATGAACACGGTATGATTTTGTTAATGAACACTGTATGATTCAGTAAATGAACACTGTACTATTCAGTTAGTGAACACTGTACAATTCAGTAAATGAACACTGAACAATTCAGTTAGTGAACACTGTATGATTCTGTTAATGAACACTGAACAATTCAGTTACTGAACACTGTATGATTCAGTTAATGAACACCGAATGATTCAGTTAGTGAACACTGTATGATTCAGTTACTGAACACAATATGATTCTATTAATGAACACGGTATGATTCAGTTACTGAACACTGTATGATTCAGTTAATGAACACTGTATGATTCAGTTAATGAACATTGTACGATTCAGTTAATGAACACTGTATGATTCAGTTAATGAACACTGTATGATTCAGTTACTGAACATTGTATGATTCAGTTAATGAACATTGTATGATTCAGTTAATGAACACTGAACATTTCAGTTAATGAACACTGTACGATTCAGTTAGTGAACACTGTACGATTCAGTAAATGAACACTGAACAATTCAGTTAGTGAACACTGTACGATTCAGTAAATGAACACTGTATGATTCAGTTAGTGAACACTGTACGATTCAGTTAATGAACAGTGTATGATTCAGTTAACGAACACTGTATGATTCAGTTAATGAACACGGTATGATTCAGTTAATGAACACTGTACAATTGAGTTAGTGAACACTGTATGATTCAGTTAATGAACACTGTATGATTCAGTAAATGAACACTGTATGATTCAGTAAATGAACATTGTATGATTCAGTTAGTGAACGCTGTATGATTCAGTTACTGAACACTGTATGATTCAGTTAATGAACACCAAATGATTCAGTTAGTGAACACTGTATGATTCAGTTACTGAACACGATATGATTCTGTTAATGAACACGGTATGATTTTGTTAATGAACACTGTATGATTCAGTAAATGAACACTGTACTATTCAGTTAGTGAACACTGTACAATTCAGTAAATGAACACTGAACAATTCAGTTAGTGAACACTGTATGATTCTGTTAATGAACACTGAACAATTCAGTTACTGAACACTGTATGATTCAGTTAATGAACACCGAATGATTCAGTTAGTGAACACTGTATGATTCAGTTACTGAACACAATATGATTCTATTAATGAACACGGTATGATTCAGTTACTGAACACTGTATGATTCAGTTAATGAACACTGAATGATTCAGTTAGTGAACACTGTATGATTCAGTTACTGAACACGATATGATTCTGTTAATGAACACTGTATGATTCAGTCACTGAACACTGTACGATTCAGTAAATAAACACTGTATGATTCAGTCAGTGATCACTGTATGATCACATCAGTTGACACACAAGCTCCATATCTGAACTCCCTCTTCTGAGACACTTTTCTTGCAAAGCTCCAGTCAACCAGATGCCCTGTAAACCTGCCAATCTTACAAGCTTCCTGGCAAAAATACTCGTATCGGTATTTGTATCTTATTAAAACATGTAATCTTTTGTGCTTGTATGTTTCAGTTAATTTTATTTTGGATTTCGGAAACCCTGCTCAGTCTGTTCAAGTATGCATGAGTGAAATTTAATGGTATGGTCAGTGTGTTGCTGCAGCATGCTCTCTGTGTCAATCATTTAGATTAGATGCACAGATTAGACCTACAAATTCTTGGTAACATTGAAAGATTGGAATTTGGGAGATTTTACAGCACCAGACTGTGCAAGACTGTATAGCCAAGTGGATTCTATTTCAATTTTCCATGGTAGGCAACCTATCAGTTCACATATTGACATGCAAAGAAACTCATGATCACCTCTGGATTAGAAAGCCGAGTCAGAGAGTTCAGCCGTGTTGTAAAATATACAGACAGAAAATTGATTTACTTGGAGCTCAGTGGTAATTTTCCTTTCCCTCCAGCACAAAGAGACGAACAGAAACGTCCATCAGCCACAAATTCACAGCTGTGATCTCCACCCGAAGGATTCGGTTTCTCTTTGCTCTCTTGGCCGAAAGCGGCTTGTCTAGGAAAATCACTTAAAAGTTATCTTTGAAAAAAAGATTGGCTTTAAATGTGAGCAAAAATGAGTTTTTCATGCCCAGGGCTCATTAGAAACTGAGGCAGGTGTCATGTTTTGGGATTCTGTTTTGAAAACTTACTTTTCTCTCATGAGCTATGGATGTTATCAGGAAACTTTAGTTATGACATGAGCCATAAATGAAGACATTTTTATTTAAATTTTCAGATGCATGCCCAGTGTTATTCTAAGTGGATGAATGACTTGCCCAGAATGAACTGAGAGCTTTTGTCAGCTTTAAATGGAATTAAAAAAAGCAATAAGACCTTGTGTAATGACTGTATAATGGAATAGAGCTATATGGCATGGAAATCTTGCTAGCATGTTGTGTTTGTTATCAGAGTTAAGAATCTAAAATGAACTTTTATACATCTTTTTCTCTCCACTGCAGTTAAATTTCCTGTTCCATCTCCTGATCTGCTCCTTTCCTGCACCTCATCCTGTATGCTGTGTTATATGGAGGACAGTCAGTATGAGACTGAGAAAAATAAAAATAAACCCGAGGTTACTTATTTGTTGTCAATGGCCATGGAACAAAAAAGAAATGCTGTGACTGACCTCTGTGGTTTTTGTTTGCTTCTCCCCAGTATATGATTAATGCACAAATTTTGTATATCTCACAATGCAATGTAAAAAGTTTAGCTCAGTCTCAAAGCCACAGCCAGTCATCTTCAAAGCCCTTGAAATTTATGGCATTCACATCGCTTCTCAATGATCGCACCTTTCAGATGCATCATTTGGATCGAAGTTATAGAGGTTCTGCCACCATTTTGAGCTATGGCTTTGTATAATCTCAAAAAATCGGTTCTTCATGGCAGGGATTTGGACCTTCGTGCAAGTTTTCTACGTAAAAACCCTTTTTGACAGCAAAAGTCAACTGTAAGGTTTTACATAATTCCTGAGCGAGACAAATGGAAGAACCTTCCAGGAGGCTTCCAGGTTTCTAACACTTAACAAGTTAAAACTAGGTCACACCAAAACAGCAAAACTTGCACCCTCAGTCTCTTTCCAAAGCATTTGAACAACGTTTTACAAGCTAGTGTTAGTACATATAGTTTACCAGCCCGGCTTGTAGCTCTTTCACATGTTTTCCCACTATGTTGTCTGGATACATGACTTCAAGCACTTAATGGGAGTCTTTAGTACTTTTTACTTTTAAGATTTTGTACTTGAGCTTTGTCAAGTGCACATAATAAAGCAAAGCACTCGAACAGAGCGCAAACACTGGGCCACAAAAGCCGTTTCTCATCGCTGCCTCAGTACAGGGTGAGGAATCCCAGGTCTTTCAAAATCCAGAAAAATCCTACAGAGCAAGCATGTGCCAACAATCAGATACATATATACACAATATCCCAAACAACAGGTCACAAATATTTTAGTTCTTGTCAGCACTGGATGATGGGTAACTTTACTGCCTGATAAAAGTGCGTTTCTTACATGTAATCTTTTTCGTATGTCAGTATTTTCAAATAGTCACTTAAGTCAGCCGCATTCGTGAATACGAATTGTAATTACAACTCATTGTGTACGTTAACTTACACCCCATGTGGACACACACAGATTCAAGAATATAAATGATTACAAAAAAAGGTAGATTGGCGCTAGCTAGCTAAGTTTTAAGCCGTGCCACACACACACACACACACACACACATAAAAGCATGTTTCCTTGAACACAACTAACTCTGATCATTTCCATAAGTCAGACCTATTGGTTAAATTTAGCTAGCCGATGTAACAAGATCTGTCAGGCGACGTATAGGAAGCTAGGCTGTGTAGCTAACTGTATTAGTCAGCTAGCTATGATTTGCCCTGAGATAAAAAACAGCTCATAAAAGGTACAATAATACTATGTTACATAATAATACTGTAAATCAGAGTAACACATTGAATATGACATGAAAATGTTATATCAGCATATGGCAATTATATAACCAGCCAGCTTTTGCCTCAAATCAAATCCCTCACCACACACACACACACACACACACACACCAGACACACACAATCCTGCTTCTATTTCTAACATGTGACATTCCGTTCCAGCCAAACTATTCTCACTCACTATATAACACATTTCTGGAGATCTTTGATGGCACATTAGAGAGGGAATATAGTGAGCTTTGCATCTACGCTCAGACATTTCACAAGAGCTTCTGATGTATACAAGCAAACATGAAAATGCTCTCTAAGTCTAAACTTAGCCCTCAGACTTTTTTTTTTCCCCCCATCTACCCCTTGCTGTATAAATCCAGTCTGTATATTAACCCTTTTTACCAGTACACCGTTGAAATTGACGCATCAATCGGTATAAACAAATGAATTATTTTATGGCTGCAAGTCTGATATAACATTAGTCAGGACACTGTTGGTTTTCCATGTGAGGTGTTTTCCTCTTTTGGGATAACCTTACACAGAATTTTAGTGGTTAAAGATGAATGCCTTTAATTTTTAGATGCTTAGGAACAAGCACTTGGGGCAATACAAAGCATAGAAATGGGTTTGATATCACCATTTACTTTTCCACCATTAAAAACTTCATACTTCAAAGAATATTGCCCCTAGTAGACCAGGTAAAAACAGAAATACTTATGAAAAACTACAAATTCTGAAAATCCTTGAATGTCTACTTTCAAATCAGCCATTGGGGTGTGACTTTCAATGAAACTTTAAAACGTTAATTGGCTTTAAATTGTTTTCTGTTTGGAGGCTTGTCCTTGTTCTGTGTTTTGAGTTTTATTATCTGAGTTCAAATCTTCCTAATTCAACATGTGTAGAGTTGCTTTGATCTGATCTCTCTCTCTCTCTCTCTCTCTCTCTCTCTCTCTCTCTCATATATATATATATATATATATATACAGATCCAGCATAACATTATGAGCACTTATAGGTGAACAAGACTGATTATCTCCTCATCATGGCACCTGTTAGTGGGTGGGATATATTAGGCAGCAAGTGAACATTTTGTCCTCAGAGTTGATGTGTTAGAAGCAGGAAAAATGGGCAAGCGTAAGGATTTGAGCGAGTTTGATGAAGGGCCAAATTGTGATGGCTAGACCACTGGATCAGAGCATCATTGATGTACGTGGGAAGTAAAGGCTGGCCCGTGTGATCTGATCCAACAGATGAGCTACTGTTGCTCAAATTGCTGAAGAAGTTAATGCTGGTTCTGATAGAAAGCTGTCAGAAGACACAGTGGATGACAGGTCAGGGTTGTTCTGGCAGCATAAGGGGGACCAATTTTGGAATAAATTTCAAGTTTCAATGACAGTGTTCCTTATTCAGAGTTCCAAAGGTTTTTGTGTTGCAAGTTCTAATTTTCGTATTGTAAAGTTCAGAGGTCTGAGATCTTTTAAGTTCTGAATTTCATGTTCCATGTTCCGAGTCTTGTTCACAAGTTCTGAGTTGTGTTCAGTATTTCAGCTTCTTGAGTCCCAGCTTTAATGTTCAGAATTCCAGTTTCAATGTCCTGAATTTATAGTTCCAGTCAGAATTCCTAGTGTTCACTGGTTTTGTCCTTAGATTGCCTATTTTTCTATTAATCTGCCTAGACATGGTTTCAGAGAACCATTTGTAGGCATGGTTGTTCAGTGCTTTAAGCATAAGAAGCAGGAGCTTGTAGTTAACTTGATAATGCAGCAGCAGCCTGAAGAACTGTTACTACCATCATAATGAGTTTATATCATGTGACTTTATTCTGGATCATCATAGACATCCAGACACCCAGCTTTAGACCAGACAATAAGATCATTCATCTCCATGTCTTCCATCTTGCCTATATATATTCTGCTATTGTATTTCATTTGTGACACCGCATTACACCATAGCTCACCTCTGGATTCATTTCCAGCTGCTAACTGCAAAGTCCATTTTTAAAAGAAAGGATTCATTGTCAAAAGCGGGAAAGTTTCATTCCAGGGACGAAGATATTAGCATTAAAGGATATGAAGAAAGGGCAGGATAACCCTTCATTTCACTGTTCTTTGCGACAATCTCTAGTAATTATCATTGACAGAACTGCAAATTTCTGTGCACTCCTCAAGGCAGTAAAAAAAAGGGTGGCACACATCATAAGTATCCACTAGTATTGACAATTATAGGGTATGCATAATATATTTTGTTCTGGAAAATATTGTCTGAGACTGTAGTATATCTGTGTAGATCACGCATAACTTTCTATTAGGGGATGAAGGCTTATATAGAGAGAATTGGAATGTGCTAGATACAGACGTAACTAAAATGCAGGAGTCAAAACAAGACACCAGACTGTCTGGAACAATATAAACAGGAAAATAATAATAAAGAAAACCAGACGACACACATTAGACTAGCAAGAAGCAAGGTACTATATTACTAAGGAACAAGGCTAAGGATTGCATTAATGAATGATTTTTTCACTTACTAAATATATTCACAGATAATTCTGCCAACTCCCAAATGCACAAAACATGAGAAATTCTCGTTTTTAATGCTTCAAGTGTTAGTCACCAAGCCAGATGACATTACTAGCTTAGCAAGCTTGTTAAAGTATTTCTAGATAGCTACAGTATGTTCGCTCACCAGACCCTCATTCTGACCAAAATCATAACAAGCGTCCACTTAAGGTGCTGCTTAAACCAGCTGAATAAATATTCATTATTCACATTTCTCATTTAGTTCCAGAAATTAAGTCACTGTTAAAGAACAGGTGAAAGGAAAGATCAGAGGCCAAGTAAACAGGAAGCGTTCACGACTGCTGAAGATACTGTGGTTTCTATCACGCCGCTGGCAATTCATTTACATGATAATCGCTGCAACAGATGTCATTTCTGATTCTTCTTCATCCAACCTTCCTTTTTTAAAATTATGACTTGCAAAAATCATTTCCTTTTTTTCCCCCTGTATTTTACATCAAGCATCCCTGGACCTAGCTGTACTGTTACCGCAGTGGGTTGCTTTAATGTCCAACTTTGCTGATTTTGAAGATTTTGTTGTAGGGTCTTTTCTCAAGGAAATCCTGTCTCGGAGATGAGATCATAGTTTTCCTTCATTTCCTTCACTGAAAAAAGTGATTTGCAGTTTACCTTTATTCACTGAGTAGACACTCTCCAGCTCTGACTTGATGTTGTGGATTCAACGTCCTGCAAAGAACCGTAACAAACGGCAAGAAATATAGCTTAGTTTATTAAAAATTGTTTGATAATAAAACTAAACGTTTGTTTGAGTGATACTTTAAACATCTTGAGATCTGTCCAGTTTCTCCGGTCACTGCTTGAACCTGATTACATTTCATTACATTACATTTCTGAAATTTGGCAGACGTTCTTATCCAGAGCGATGTACAAAATTGCTTTGAAGTCTCTATCATTGAATACATTAACACTGGTTCAATAGGTTAAATAAGAGCTAGTAAGAGGTAGGTCTTCAGTCATCGTCAGTGACTCTAGGGGAAGTTCATTCCACCACCTTGGTGCCAGAACAGAGAAGAGTCTAGATGTATACCTACCCTTTACCCTGAGAGATGGTGGGACCAGTCGGGCAGTGCTAGTGGATCAGAGGGAGCGAGGTGCAGTGTGAGGAGTAATAAGAGCTTTGAGGTAAGATGGTGCTTGTCCATTCTCAACTTTGTAGGCAAGCATCAGTGTTTTGAATCTGATGCATGCAGCCAGTGGAGGGAACGCAGCAGTGGGGTGGTGTGGGAGAACTTGAAAACAAGTCATGCAGCAGCATTTTGGATCATCTACAGTGGACGAATTGCATTCAGGGGAAGACCTGCAAGTAGAGAGAGGCAGTGGCCTAGTCTCGAAGTGACAAGAGACTGAACAAGCACCTGAGTGGAAAGAAATGGCTGAATCCTTCTGATGTTGTATAGAAGAAACCGACATGAGCGTGTAAAATTAGTAACATGGGAGGAAAAGGACAGTTGATTGTTCATGGTTACCCCAAGGCTGTGAGCAGTGGATGAAGGGGAGATCATGGAGTTGTTCAGAGATAATGCAAGATCCTGGGCTGGGGATGAATCACAATTCAGTTTAGATCCAGAAATTCAGTTTTGCTGGGACTGACTTGAATCTTCTGTCTGAGACCCCCAGCCTCATTCTCCACTGAAATGGTTCTGTTCAATTCAAGTTCTTCGTTCATGTATTTTGGTATCACTCAGGAAGAAGGCGTGGCCTAATGTATGGAAGCAGAATTGTAGGGTAGAAGTGATTTAGTGAGAGGACAGGAACTAGGACTTGTTATTAAAAGACAGATTTGTTGGTATTTTATTGGTATATGATGGAAGACAGTCTATTTCAGTCCGACTGCATATTTATGTATGGAAACCCAACTGTAACAAACCAAAACATTCACATATTGCAGAGTAGCTAGAAAAAAAAATCCTGAAAAAACAAACCGTCATTATTTTTATTGCACAAGAAATATCCGAAAGGTGCAAAAATAAAATAATTCTGTCATGTGATTCCAAGCAGTAGCACTATTTCTACCTTTCTGCAATGTGGTTTCTGTCAGTATGGGTTTTCAGCAGTCTGTAGCCACTGATATGACTAAAAGAGCTTATTTTCAGATTGAATGCATTTCGATTTTCATGTCACTGCCTAAAATGTTAGCATGGTTAAAACGATACTGATTTGTGTAACAAAGAAGACTTTTTTCAATCTCAGGAGCACAACTATTTCATATTATATGCATCACATGATATTTTATAGTTTATTTAAGCAATATTGCAAGAACAAGAGTGCAGTTATACCCGAAATTGGGTTCACAACCGTGCTGATATTCATCATAATCACACTATTGCTTATACTCAGTACAACTGAATGTGCATTATTGCTTTTATATAACAGTTCTATAACCAAGAAATTGATATCCAGTAACATGTATTTCAGTCGCAATATGGCTAAATGTTCTGTGTTTTTCTCTGCTAGTGGAAAATAGATCCCAAAGAAGCCACACCCACTTTGTAGCTCATCGAATAGCTGGCTAGCTAGCTAGCTCACTTTGTGATTTGTACATTCTTGTTCTCACAAGCTTCCATATTTTAAGTCAGAAGCTATATTCCTCAAAAGTATTGTTTTCAGTGTCTACTGATGATGTTCCTAGCAATACTGTAGCAACAGTTTTGAAGTAGGAAGTTGAATTTTTTTATATACACAGATATAAACGCTATGATGCATACAGCGAAAGATCTCAGTATGGTTCTAGTAAATATAAGCATGCTTGGAATGCCGCTCGACCAATCAGATCAGTTCAGTGGATGGAACTAACTGATGTATAAATTAACAGTATTGTAAATATTAATACTTAACATTACAGGGTGAAGAGGTGAAGAAGGTACAGGAGTTTAAGTACTTGGGGTCAACAGTCCAGGGTAATGGAGAGTGTGTGTGAAAAAAGAGGTAAAGAAGCGAGTGCAGGCAGGTTGGAATGGGTGGAGAAAGGTGTCGGGAGTTCGTGTGATAGAAAAATATCAGCGAGAATCAAGGGGAAGGTGTACAGGACAGTGGTGAGACCGGCCATGCTGTATCAGTGTCACTAAGGAAGAGACAGGAGTCAGAGCTGAAGATGTTGAGGTTCTCTTTGGGAGTGGCACGGTTGGACAGGATTAGGAACGAGTACATCAGAGGGACAGCTCATGTTGGATGTTTGGGGGACAAAGTTAGGGAGGACAGATTAAGATGGTTTGGACATGTTCAGAGGAGGGAGAGTGAGTATATCGGTAGGAGAATGTTGGACATGGAGCTGCCAGGCAGGAGGCAAAGAGGAAGGCCAAAGAGGAGGAATATGGATGGAATAAATGAGGATATGAAGCTAGTGGGTGTAAGTGTTGAGGATGCAGAAGATAGGGATAGGTGGAGAGAGATGATTCGCTGTGGCGACCCCTGAAGGGAAAAGTCGAAAGAAGAAGAAGAATATTAATAATTGCTGTATGGAATATAACCTGTAGACAGCGTTTAATCATAGTGAAGTTTGCTGTAATGTGTTTTGCTTTTTTTCCAAGCTGTCTGCCATAATTTGTGACAGGCGGCGAAGTTTACAGCCTCATCTGTTACACCCCAAACAAACCATTACGTTTTTAAGGATCATTAGAAGTTTTGCTTTTCTCAAGCCAGATTCAACAAATCAGAGTGACAGAGAACTTTAAAAATACAACCATGCAGGACTAATTACTCAGCAGTCTAATTAATGGTCCACTAGTATGGACAATTACAGCATATATATTTTTTAAATATATTTTAGAAGATTTCATTCCATTAATTTCTGAATGAAATGTGTGTGCCACTGTTCACACTGATGATGTCTATTCTCATGCAATGCTTCGAATTTCCTCCAGATAACCTTGAAAGACAGCTGTCCCTACATTGACTTACAAATTGGACAGACTTTTATCTTCCTACCCAAAATATTTTGTCTCAGGTCATAGTGGCGAAATAATATTTAATGATATTGGATTAGCTTTTCAGAATTGAATAAGTAAATAAAAAAGGTCATAGCCTAGGCTTTTCTCACACTTCTCTTTCACACATGGCCTTCCCTTTGGTATATAATATCATTTAAACTGACAGAAGGGAGTATCACGCTAACTTCTTTTATCAATAATCAAATTGGCCGGATTGCTGTAGAGTAATGCTTTACTTTCGAGATCGTAATAACTCGCCTTTTGAACTTTTGGCCAAAAGCAGACGTGAGAAAGTTGTTTTATTCTCACACTCTGAAGATAAATGGCTTCAAATTGTGACGATGGTGGAAGAGAAATAGGGAGGATTTGCTTATCACCGAAGCAAGCCATCTCTCTCTCTCTCTTTTTCTCATGCCATTCCGGCTTAATTTAATCGTAAATCATTATCCTCTTTTTCTTCCCCACTTTTCTTATCATTCTGTCTTTTTCATCTAAGCCGAGCACTTGAGGGTTGGGCAAAAAGGTTTGATATAGTAATGGTCAGAAGGTTGCATGTACTTTGGCAAATTTTCTAGTTGGATTAAAGAAATGAGTGGATTTGGAAGTCACGCAAGCTGAAGGCATCAGCTTGAAGAACCTGTTCAAAGCACTTGATGGATTTCCTGTAAGATTTTCTCGCTTTTTAAAACGAATACGCAGATGTTTGGTTTCTATCAACCTTACCTGTGGTGTCTTGGGAAAGGAGGTGATCTTTTAACAGATTTTCAACGTTAAAAATGCCCTTATTATAGATAAATGATCAAATAACAAGGTTTTACAGTCAAATGTTTCTCTCTGTGTTTCATTTTTCCCCATCTTTCACTTATAATGCTGAAAGTAATAACCACAATGACTCCTGTTTTCTTCTTTGATTTATCATAAATGTTTTACCTTTACTGTAGTACTTTCTTCACTATATTTCCAGTTTATTAGATACACCTTTACATGCAGAACAATTCAATTTTACATGTATAGTGCTTTCAACAATGGACATTGTCTCAAAGCAGCTTTATAGAACTTAAGAAACATCCCTAGTGAGCAAGCCTGAGGCGACTGTGGCAAGGAAAAACTCCCTTAGATGGATTAAGAAAGAAACCTTGAGAGGAACCAGACTCCAAAGGGAACCCATCTTCATTTGGGTGACACCGGAGAGAGTGATTATAAATTATTATAAACATCAGAGAGTGTGATTATAAACAATGTCCTTTCTACAGTCATGTATAGTCAGTTGTCATCATCCTCAAAGTCCACGTAGGTTTGGCATCGTTGCTTTGAATACCGAAATCCTCACGAAGCAGAATCCAACTGTATCCGGTCCATCTCTGGATGCCGCAGGATCCTCGCAGGGTTGGCCTCTACACACTGAAGGTCTACTGGAGCTGGCACAATCTCTAGATGCCTCGGGATGGGTAGGAAAAGGGAAACAATTGGAAAGGAATTAGCGTAGCTGCTGTTCATAATATTAGCAAGTACTAGATGATAATGTGCATTTAATCAGATACTTTCAGTACTGGGGTACAAGATTATGGGATGAATTATGTGTATAGACAGGCTCTAAAGAGATAGAGTATACACTCACTAGCCACATTATTAGGAATAATATTCTTTCAGTATCTATCCAGACAATCATTTTGCAGCATTGTGATGTATAAAATCATGCAGATACAAGTCAAGAGCTTCGGGTTATAGATCCACACTGGCAGGATTAACTTTTTTTTTTACAGATACACTGGCTTTCCATCAACATTTTCATTCAAAAACAAATTAATTATTTGATCGCCACAAGTCTGAAACAGAATTGTTATATAAATGACAATAAAACTGTGACACTGTTGGCTTTCAGTGTGAGACGTGTTCACCTCTGTTGGGATAATCTTACATAACCTTGTTTTTGTTATTTTTTCTGGTTCTGACGTTATTTTTTGGATGTTAACGGACTTAATATAATCTGTCTCGGATGAATGTGTCTACCAGTAATGTGATCCATAATTATGGATCAAAATATTTTAGTGTTTTGTCTTTAATTCATATGGTAACATGTTGCTCACAGTGAACAGGTGTCATCTCTTATTGACTTTGTGTGTCATATGTTATACTTTATCATCCATACGGCTGTCAGCCAATAAGAATGCACTTTTGCTCGTGGTCATGAACTTACTTATCTTACGCAGAACTGCGTCAGAAACTGTATGTATTTTGACATTCTGCATCCTGAAGACTGAAAAGCATTGCGTCATGCTACCACATCTGTGTTGTGTAGCTGAGCTGTCTGCAGTGTTTTGGCCAAGTACTTATGCTCTAGTAGCACGGCACTGTGCTGAAAAACACATACGCCAGCCAGCAGGCAGGTTACCTTTTCATCTTTGACTCCTGCGTATTTTCCCATCTGGGTCACGAGTCTGCTTTCATTCACGTTCAGTCTGCATTGCTCTTTATTTATTACTAAACTAGTTTGTCAGTATTGAATTTTCCAAAGTTTGGCAAAGTAATGCACCGATATGCACGGAAAATATTTTGAACTATATGCTGGTAAGTATGAGCAAGAAAGTTTTTTTTTTTGCCTAATTTCCACTGGTTTTTCCCTAGTTTTCATATCCAGTTGTAGTTTCCAAGTATGTATGATGGGATATAAGATAACATAAGATAAGATAAGATAAGATAAGATAAGATAAGATAAGATAAGATAAGATAAGATAAGATAAGATAAGATAAGATAAGATAAGATAAGACAGGATAGGGTAAGATGAAAAGATAATATGAGATAGATAAAATCAAAATATAAGATAAGATAAGATAAGATAAGATAAGACAGGATAGGGTAAGATGAAAAGATAATATGAGATAGATAAAATCAAAAGATAAGATAAGATAAGATAAGATAAGATAAGATAAGATAAGATAAGATAAGATGATAAGTAGATGAGATAGGATCAGATAAGATGAAATGAGATAAGATAAAATAAGATGAGATAGGATAAGATGTAAAGATAAAATGAGATTAGATCAAATGAGAAGATGAAATAGACTAAGATAAGACAAGATAAGATAAAAGGTGGTGAGATAGGATAAGATGAGATAGGATGAGATGAAATAAGATAAGATAAAATGAGATAGGATATTCACTGCAGTCAAATACTATACAATGAGAAAAATAGACAACTTTGTTCATATACAAAACCAAAAGCTTGATGAAAATGCACATACACAGAAATGAATGTATAAAAGGTTTGATGCATTAAGGGATTAAATTTAAGGGATAGTGAAGTTTGCTGGAGTCGGATTCAAACAAATTTTCCTTCCAATCCTTTTCTCAGACTTCCCAGTAACTCAGATGCTATTGTGACATTTGTTAGCAACATGCAAATTCACTTTTTTAGCAGTCATACTGAGGTCTACTTAGCAAGCTAGCAATCATAAGCCTAAATGGCTTAAACTAGTGGACCAATTTTCAGCTTGGTTGCTTATCTGAATTATCTCCTCTTTAGCCTGTCACTGATTTCTGGTGGAGGCATTGTAAATAAATATTGTACATTAATTGTAAGTCATATGACTTACAATTAAATCCATTTCTCTAACCCTAGTTGGTGGTGCTCACTGCGGCTGAGGACAGATCTGAGTGGACAGCCCATGACCCAGGGGACTGCTGTGGATAGGACCACTTGGAGACTATCTCTGAACTGCCATTGCATCAGTCAGCTTTCAGCCGGAAGGAGTTAGTGTTAAGTCTGTAATGAACTCAGAAACTACACTGACCTGTTAGTTCCTCAAGAGCTCTTGGTTGCAAAATTCCTTGTGAAAATAAACTGTTGAAGAAAGGACATTATATACATAATTTATATTATTATTAATACATTTATATTATTTACTGTCCAGTGTCATCCAAATGAGGGTGAGGATTCCTTCTGAGTCTGGTTCCTCTCAAGGTTTCTTCCTCATATCATCTCAGGGAGTTTTTCCTCGTCACCATTGCCTCAGGCTTGCTTATTAGGGATAAATGTTAGGGATAAATAGTAACTTTAAACTTTATATTTGTTATTACATGTTTCTATACTTCTGTAAAGCTGCTTTGAGACAATGTCCATTGTTAAAAGAGCTATACAAATAAACTGAATTGAATTTCAGTCACAGGTTGTAACACTAGATGTGAAAATGTGGAAAGAGCTGGATCCTTATGCAAGGCACTGTAGCTCTGAATAGATGATGGGAGAGATGAAATAATAATAATAATACTGGTGTTTTACTCTGATGTGATCAATCACAGGTTTGGATTCTGAGGATGTTATGTATAGTACGGTATGTCAGGCTAGGATTTCCATTTCTCATGATTTTACACTCGCACACCACCAATAACCCAGTGTTATAATTATGAAAAGAACTTAATAAAACTGGCTCCTGATCAGAGTTGGTAGATGTCTTGTTTCCAGTCCAGACTGTGGTTTCGAACCAGCCCAAAACTGCAGTTCAAGGCACTTAATAGCTCAATCACACCGAACCCAGCGTAATCTGGCAACACTCTCTCTAATATCAACTTTTTCAGCATGATTGATTATTATTATCATTATTATTGATTATTATACTGTAGATCCTCTGTAGTATGTTCTAAATAAAGGACATCTAGAGTAAATGTCAGTAAAACACCGTCTCTTACTAAAACTTTCCAGTTTCCTCCTCAGTCCAAAGACAACTTAAGGCTGACTGACACTGCTAAATTGTCCATAGTGTCTGAGGGTGTGTGTGTTTGTACCTCGCGATGTGTTGGCACTCTGTCTAGGGTCTACAAAGTCTTGTGCCTCAAGTCCTCCACCCTGTGCCACGAGTTTACCAAGTGAGTAAAAATGGCTAGTTCACTAGGTACATATTACTAACTGGGAAGCTAGCCTACTTACTGGTTTGGTTGGATGTGTTTTATGTTTTGCTAACAGGAACACACAATTAATTCCCAATTCGGAAATAAATTCAACATGGATAATATAGAATTCGTTTGCACTTCCGAGTCAGTTAGCTTTGTGTTTTGCTAGGTCCAGTCATCACAATAATCCACAAAGAACTTGTGAGGAAATGAAAGTGTGATGCGATGTGAGTCTGTCAATAGTCTGTTTAGTGCAACCTGGTATAACTAGACATGAATTGTACTGCATAGAAGTCTTCCTGTGTGTGTGTGTGTGTGTGTTTGTGTGTGTGTGTGTGTGTGTGTGTTTTTCTTCAGCAGTAAGATCTCCAGGGATGAGAGGAACTTTTCTTCTCCGCTGTTAAAATCACAGTGTTTCTACATGACCTTTGACACCAGTCTGAATGCAGTCCTGGGTTGAATCCAGATGTAACAGCTCAGCATGACCCAGACTCAGACATCTGAGAGAGAAACGCTATAACTAATGTTCTGTTCCTGTTCTGTGATGTTCACTTGTTAGCAAAGTTAAGTCACGTTTCCCCGGCCACCTCTTTTCAAATTTCATAGCGACGCAGCTGTTAAGTTTCTTTTAAAACCACTTTATCTTAGTCATGATTAATCAAAACAACGCTGATAGAAACTTTCCATATGCTTGCTGATCCTTGTGAGAGCAGGTGTGTGTGTGTGTGTGTGTGTGTGTGTGTGTGCGGGAGAAGAAATAAGAGATGGAAGCAATATGACACTTTTATTTAACAAGAACATAAAACTGTTCATTCAAGGATTTAATTACGTCAGAGAGTTAAACCACTGAAGTCTTACTTTTGTTGACGTTATCATCATGTGAAAGAAAGGTCAATATTCCCGTGAGACGCAATATTTCACTTAGCGATCACACACTATTAAAACAACAGCTCCAAACATGGCAAAATATCGTCACTCCTAAAAGGCAAGCTTGTCAGGGTTGGGAAAATCTCTGAGAACCATCTGAGTTTGTGACCTTTAATTTGTTGAATGATGATCAAGCTGACATTTAGTGCTGACCTTTGAACCTGATGACGATTGGAGGCTTTCCCGAAAAGCCTTAGTCATTTGAAAACCAGCCTTTGTAGTTCCACTGAACCACTGAGTAACACTGAGCTTATAATGGTATATCATGGGCACAGCTTTTACTCCATGGATGTAGAATTTAAAAAATAAATCTAATATGAGAGATGTGAGCTCGTTTATTGCCACTTATTGAACAATTGAAAGATAAGATGAGATGAGATAAAGATAAAGATAAGATGATTGTTTTTTTCTCCCACAGCAGGGAAATTTGATTTCAGAAGTTCTCAGAAGAGAAATTTTGCAGTGTTAAACTACATAATAATGAAGTACAAGTATTTTATTCAGATTGAACAGATAGAGCCTATCCAAGGGGACTCGGGGCACAAGGACACCATGGACATGTGCCAAAACATCACAGGGCACACACACACACACACAAAGGGGCAATTTAGAGATGCCAGTCAGCTTACAACACGTCTTTGGATTGGGGTAGGAAACTGGAGTATCCAGAGGAAAGCACAGGTAGAGGATGCAAGCGCCACACATGCTGGGATCTTTATGTTTAAAGATCATCTGTACATGGTGGGTTAATGTAGACTTGGTGTTTTCAATTAATGCCATAATGCTGTAGCAGCAATGTGAGGGTCCATTCTTCTTCTTCTTCTTCTTCTTTCAGCTTTTCCCTTCAGGGGTCACCACAGTGAATCATCTCTCTCCACCTATCCCTACCTTCTGCATCCTCAACACTTACACCCACTAGCTTCATATCCTCATTTATTACATCCATATACCTCCTCTTTGGCCTTCCTCTTTGCCTCCTGCCTGGCAGCTCCATGTCCAACATTCTCCTACCAATATACTCACTCTCCCTCCTCTGGACATGTCCAAACCATCTTAATCTGGCCTCCCTAACTTTGTCCCCCAAACGTCCAACATGAGCTGTCCCTCTGATGTACTCGTTCCTAATCCTATCCAACCGTGTCACTCCCAAAGAGAACCTCAACATCTTCAGCTCTGACTCCTGTCTCTTCCTCAGTGACACTGCCTCTAAACCATACAGCATGGCCCACTCACCACTGTCTTGTACCAACGTGAGGCTCCATTAATTCTGTTAAAGAAACTTCTAGAATACTGATTGAACTTTCTCAGCATGTGGAGTTATTCAGAACAAATACAAATTGTATTCTAGCTACTTTAAAGCAGTATGAAAACCCCAATAACACTTTTATTTATTTATTTATTTATTTATTTATTTATTTATTTATTTATTTATTTATAATGCCACTAGGAACTTTAAACATGGGCAGATGTGGGAACTACAGTGACTGAAAATAAATGAGCTGTAGCGCCGTAACTACAGAGATTAAACTCACTCAAGTGGCACCAGCAACACCAGCCAAAGAACTAAGTGCGTAACGGTTTATGCTCGCTGCAACAACAAAAAAATCAAAAACTGAGAAAATGAAAACAAAAATCTCAGAGAAGCGAAAAGAAGCTTACATTTTTAATGTTAAATGTTGAAAATAATGGCAGAGATAGATGATGATGAGGAACGTGTATAAAATGACCTTTTCAGAATTTATTTAAAAGGTTAATGAAGCTTAATATAACAAAATCTAAAAAAAAATTCAAGTTGTCAAAACTACACTAGATTCAATTCAACAAACACCAAAAATCTGTTTCCTTATGCTGTTGTTTCTTTGTTTCCATTTACCATTTATGGACATAGTCCCTATTATCTATACCATTCTATCATAATGCTAAGCATATAAACCATTTCTGATAGCACTTTATTTTAAGGAATACACATGAAGGGTTAAAGGTCTTTCTTTTCTTTGTTAAGTAAATTGTGTGTAAATTTGATACATGTGAATAGTTTATTCACTATAAGTTATACTCAACTATGCTTAATACTTAACATACACGTATTGTACTAATAACGTACGTGACCAATTCCAAAATTACGGGTATATTTCAAGTAGAAATAAAAACAAAAATGTGGAATTCTTGTTTTATTTCCATAGAAGACAATTCAAATTTAACATTTTCTATATTTGCTGATCTTAAACTTTTTATATTTATTCTGAAAATCAAAGTACTAACCCGAAAAATATGTCAACTCTGTTACAGACAAATAGGGTCAAATATATAGAGTTAACTACACAGTTAAATATATACAGTTTATTAAAAGCATTGATTTTCTTTAGTGGTAGCTTAACGTAATTTGTGTTATTATTCAAAACAGACTCAAGAAAGGTTTTGTTTTGTAAAAAAAAAATAACAGAAGGTTTATCTGGGAGACACAAAATTCTAGAATTATTCAAGTATTAATGAGCTTTATTTAATGGGTCTTCAATTATGAAATTTGCCTCATTTGGACAAGACCTTAATTAAGCCACAATATGTCCTTAATATAAAGTGTTGCCCTATTTGTAGATGTAAATGTCTTACTGTGGTGTATAATAAAGCAGGTAAATCAACACACACATCAAATGAAGGATAGAAAATCTGTATATAAGAGCTGTAGGTTTTACCCTAAGCACTCCTAAGTGATGCACCATTTGTCCCTTCAACAGGCCTTGTTTTTTTTTGTCTTTGTCATTTCGTGAAGTGTATTTTTCCAGGATGAATTCCACAACGACGCATTAATCACGATGCGGTGATTTTAGTGGAACTCACACGTGCCAGCAATCACTCACCCGAAGACTGCGCTGTTGAAAATGGCATTCGGGTTGGAAGAACCATCATTTGAAAAATATCTGGTTAAATCATTTTAATTCACAGAAGTGAAACGAGGTTCATTTGTTTCATAATTTGATCCATCTCTGCTTACAGAACAGGATATAAATCCTGACTAAACTATTTGCAAATGTAGAATAATCACGAAGGTATGAAATGCCTCCATCGCCATGGCCCAGAAAAACATACAGGATCTGTTGGATACCCATAATAAAAGTACCAGCAGAATATAAGACCATATGTCTCATAAACTTAAATAAATATTTATTAACGTTCATTGGGTGTTTACTTAAAATTGGCATTGGAGTTCAAAGTCATGCTTTGACAGATTCTTTGTTTTGGCACTTGACGTTGAAAGAACTCAGTTTTACCAACAAGCGCTAAAAGTGTATGATAATAGCGGTCATTATTATTTCAAAACATATAGATTACCTGTTTTGATCAAGGCATATTGCTGTGTGAATGTGATCACGAGCTTACATTCCGAAATGCAACAAGGATCTTTCCATTTTCATTTTGTGGCTTATTAAAGAAGTATGATTACAATATACAGTATAGAAAGGGTATATTTGGATATAGGAAAGAGCCCAATCATCTGTTACGCCTTTTTGCTAGTACTCTGGTGTTCCATCCACTAATCAGACATATTCAGCTTAAACGTTTAAAAACAATTGAATGTAAACTCTGATATAAAATTAGCCAAGACACTGTGTGTGAGGCTTTTATCTAACTTTACACAGAATTTCAGTGGCTGAAAATAACACCTTCACATTTTTGATGCTTATGAACAAGGACTCAGGTGTCTCAGAGAGCAGAAATGAGTTTGATAAAACATTTGTGTGAAGAAAACGAACCATTTTTGGTTTTTTTGGACCTTTTCGATGAGTAAACTGCCCCTAGTAGGCAAAGAGAAAACAGATATACTTATAAAAGTTCCTAAGCTCTAGGGATTCTTCTCTAAGTACTGTGGCTTTCCTTCTGCCTCCCAGAAACATGCCAGTAGGTTGAGTAGATACTTTTAATTCCCACTAAGCATTAATAAGTGTGTGTTGTTTGTATCATACTTCCCATCACAAAATCCACACTGACTTGTAGATGAATGAAATGGTTTGTTTTTTATGTTCCTGGTACTTGTCTTGGCCTTAAAAAATAGGAACTCTAGCCTTAAACTATATGATGGTCAGAGTTAATAACCATCTTAATGACATTTTTGAGGCAGGTGAGCCCAAATAATTATTGGGCACTAAAATGAAGCATGAGAATCATGGAGGATGATCAGTCCAGATAAAACAAGTAACCCACTATATATAAAAAAAATGTCGGGTCATGGTAGACCAGGGATACACTTATGCCTTCAATGTCAGTGTAAAATGAAAGCCCTTTAGGCATAACACAATGAAGCTAAAGACCACAATAAAAAAAAGTAGACATAAAGGAGTCAATTTTCAAAAACATTGTCTACACTTCACTTTTTTCCTGACTTCTCAGCGTAATCTGCATTTCCGGTGGTTCTGAGGTCGACAGAGGTCATTTGCGGAGTATCACACATCTGATCGTGTAACATATTTGAAAGAAACTCTAGAAAAATTAACTCTTTTACAGTCATAGGGTCACGATCAACCACAGTGATTTGGGTAAGAGACCGATCAATCTTACGAGAGGGTTAATGGTGTGTTTTTGACCATGTGCTTTCAACAAGGAGGGCGCTAGAGAATTGACCCTTGTCATCAAGAGGCAGGCGAGGAAATGCACCC
This sequence comes from Hemibagrus wyckioides, assembly GCF_019097595.1. NCBI lineage: Eukaryota > Metazoa > Chordata > Actinopteri > Siluriformes > Bagridae > Hemibagrus > Hemibagrus wyckioides. Next base: position 6,306,546 of record NC_080732.1, on the reverse strand, counting down.
CTATTCCTCGTCCATATGTGGAGGAAAACGGTGGGTGGTAGTGACGTAAAACGAGCTGAAAAAACGTCTTTTAACCCCCCCCAAAACAACATTCCAGTCATTCTTTCAAGTCTTCACTTTCACTGTCCATCATGGACAACCAGTAAGATTGTGTGTTTTTGCGAAGGTGAATATTTGCTAATCAGCACCTGACAGTGTGAATAATGAAAACTAGGTGTTTTTAAAGGTGTAGTCAAACTGAGGTGTTGTGATGAACCCAGATGCCACGTGCTCTAAAATAAAAAATGACCATCTTCCATGTTTTTACTGGAATTTAGTCTGAAAAGTACATTCTGGAGGCACAAATGACTGAACATACATCACCCACTAAACAATTACCAAACAAAGATATTTTCTTAATTTTATATGAGACATGGTTACATAGTGATGTATTTTTGGACTTTTGGGTTCCTTTTGCCTTCATGTTGTGCACGGCTGAAGTTTATGGTTGTTCATTTGAACGAATTTTATACAACTTTCACACATTTTAATCTCCACCTTAATATCAGAGTGCACTGGTACGAGTTATAACTCAAAAATACTCAAACAGAGCAGTCGTCCAATTTTTCCCTGCGAAGCCTGGCAGACACACTGATCTACATGCAAGTGTGAAATGATGGACAGTTGTTTTGATCTTTCCACTATTAACTGTCCATTGGAAGCCCCACCCCTTTCCGCCATCTCAGAATAATTGAATAGTTTTGGCCAGTGTTCTAGTCTGGACTTTTTCCCTCTAACATTGTTTCAGGGTAAATTGAGACAGTTTTGAGTTCATTCTATTAGTGTATGTTTAACTTGGCTATTGTAACTGAGACTTTACAAATAATTTTAAAATTAATAAAAATGAGCAACTGATTCAAAACAAGTTGCTTGTTTTCTCTTCAAACCCGTTGATCCAAGAAAGATGCGTCAGCCGCATGCAACCATTTCATACTTTCCTAAAGGACTGTATCATCACCGCTACTCATTTGTCCCTTTTGGGGTTGGCAGATCTGCCACCTACATCTGACCAGTCGGTAATAATTAGCACACACTAAGCAGCCGCAGAACCACTACCACAAGTATCCTTGGAGAAAGCTTTAATGGGAAACACGGATGTTTACCCATGAGGCACGGTCTCAGCCTGCGGGGGTGCGCCACCACCATCACTATTCTCAATGACAAAACCAGCTGGAGTCTCAGAGGAGCCACTAATCACTATATAGACTTTTTGTGTAGGTGTTTTGATCTGAACCCTTAACATGAAGCTCTTCATTTCAGTAGTTTCTTTACTTTTTATACTCGATCTCTGAGCAAATTTAAGTCTCAGAAAAGTTTCTGACAACTAGTTTAATATCTTAGTTACTATGCTGAGCGATTGCTGCAGAGTGTATTTTTTTTAAAATCACATTAATCATAATAATAATGTCAAGTAGGTTCTTGAGTTGTATGAAACCTCTTGAGAAACACAATTGGTTTTTAAGGGTTTTTAAGATTTAGTTGGTCATACAGGGTTTTTTTATGAAACATAATCCTCCGGTCGTTGGCCCAAATGTTTCTGACATCATCTTAAAATGCAATAGTGCGTAATTCACTTTTTTCTAGGCAAACTAAGTGCACTTTTATGACTTAAAGTGCATGTCTGGTCATTATTCAAAATCCAGGATAAGTTCAATGTGCTGTAAAAATCATGTGCCCACATTACTGTTTTAGAGACAAATATAAAAACTATATTTTTTTAATATGACATTAACTGGTAATGCTGTTTTTTTTTTCTCCTAAAGAATGCAAGCTAAGCAAACTTTGCTTTCTTTCCCTTGTAGCACACTTTGGGAACCTAACAGGGGAATTGAGGTTTGGTCTAAAAAATCCTATTAAATAATGGTGTTACTGGGGGATCTTTGACAGTGTGTACATTTTTGCAGGAACCTCAAACATCTGAACTGGCTTCCATTATGCACTCTAGGTTTTCCATTCAATCCTTCAAGCACCTTAATCCAAATGCCTAGAAGTTCCCTAGTGACCCCTTTCGTTTAACCAGGATCCCAGGGCAGTTTATGGACGTGCTGAGAGACATTAACACCAGTACTGCGATGGACCGTTTAACAATTCCAGTTAACTCGTATGTCAGGAACTTTGCTGTAAATGCGCAGCTCGAGGAAGTGTATCCTGCATTCCATCTGAAAAGAACAATTCCTAATCTTCTGAATCTTGCTTTTATTTGAAGGTTAGACACCAAAGTACTTTATCCTTCTCACAAAATTCTCACACAATTCTTGTTAAATGATTGTTGTTAAAGCATTTTTTTTACAAAGTAAATGTTCCTTGAGGAACTTCAGAATCATTCCTGAAAAACCTTTCAAGAAAGATTTGATCTAGGCAATACCAGACTAAAAGATTTCTCTAGGAGCCTTATAAACAAACTTATTGTGGAGAAATCCTGCTCAGAGCATGGTAGTAAACGCTTATGAGGGATTTACTTTATGCCTTTTTAATGGATTGGGTTTGATCGATCAGGTTAGTGTAGATTGGTGTCTATCAAAAATGGTTGCCATTGTAATGGAAACTGGCAACTAGATTTGGTGGGAAGATGTACTATTACATGGTCAGTCATCCAAGTGGAAAGACTTTTAGTTTACTTCTAGGTATATCATATGATGGAACTCTTCATCTTCAATATTTGTGTGGGAAATACTTTACTACAATAATTTGGGGTATTCATACAAACATAAGTATGAAAACCACAATAACAAGTAGAATTTCAGTCCATATCTAATGGAAGATATTCCGCCTTATATTTTTTCCATCCCGACTGTGCCTAGCTAGGACAGGACAGTGAGTGGCCAGCAAAGCCATGGTAGCCAACAACTATTGGTTCACAGCAAGCTTTAAGGCCTTTGTTCTTGCATTGCTCCACCAATTCCTGGTGCGCTTCCTATCATGTGCCCTTTCCCAAGACACGGTCAGTTCCACCATGATCACCTGTCTGGTAATATCTAAAAAAGGTCGCCATGTCAGGGCAGAGAGTTGTGGAGGAAACTTCAGCTGCTTTCCCAGATCTGCTCTCAGCAGCTGGTGTAAGGAGACCTATTGGTCCTGGTTGGTCGTGGCTGTGAGAAAGGCGTCTCTCCGGCTATGACAAAAGCAATATTGCTTACTGATTGGTGTTTCTTACAGCCAGTATTGATAGCTGATGCTACTATTTCAACAACTGTTTTGAGAACTGTTTGGTTGTGCCAGCAGCAATAGCTGCTATTTCCAAGAGCCTTTGGCCAGCTGCTCAGAATGTGCTCTAGTGATCTCCTTCCAGAGGTTAGCAGAACTTGGCATGATGTCATAAACAACCTGTATTAGGAATCTAGACATGGTAGTAATCTGTAGGATGTTGGCCCAGGTAATTCAGTGCTGAACTGCATATTCCCAAATCATTCACACTTCCTGCTGTCTAAGGCACATCATCCTGTTGGCTCTTGCTTCCTCCATATCTTCTCAAACCTCACTCTGAATCATGTGGTGCTGCTCCTTGCTACAGGCTTTCTCTTTTGGAATCCTGGGGAGGTAATCTAGTCCAGCCTCGGCCTGTAGCCACATTCCCCACTAGTGCTTTATGCTTCAGCATGGACTTTGCAGCCTTTTGACTGCTCTCCACTTCCTGCCCATTCTGACCGGCTGATGACACTTTGGGGTCCTTGGATTCTCTATAGTGGAAGTTCACTGGGATTTCCAAGATGTTGCTTCTGCCTTACAAGGCCATGCTGCTTAGGCTGTGGAGAAATCCAAGCCACTTGCGATGGTAGTTGTTTATTTTCTTCTACACAAAATCAACTGTTGTCATGGAGACCTAGCAGTGGCCATAGTATACTGGGCAGGATGGCGTGCTGGTATACCATGACCTTGAATCTTTCTCGTAGGCCTGACTTGTTCGTTTCAGAGAACCAGTTGTCAAGGTCTTCAATTGTTATTTTTAGCTTGTTTCCAGATTTTAACAACAATGACATCCAATCCACACATATCTAAATTTTAAATGTGAGGTTACATGAAAATCTTTGCTGGGTAGCCAAGTGAATGACTGGTACATGTTATGATGAAGTAAACCAGACTCCACATCTCTACATATTTATTATGATTACTATTATTATTATATAACTACCAAAGATCTGATTGTTTACATCCCCAAAACTATGTTTGACATGCAAGTGGAGACTGACTGTAAGATTCCTCAGAGAGTTAGTCTCTAGGTTTGTGCCAGTGAAGTAAACTGAGGAACCCCACAGGGAGCCCCAAGTATTCTTCATTTTTACAGTGCAGAAACATATTTCCTCCCCAAGAAAAAAACAACCATTATGGTTTTTACATTCCTATTCATGCCATAATAACTTCCATACTTCACCATTCAGACTATAACAAATCATAAAATCCAGTTGTGTGTTCAGACAACCTATTATTTGTGTGGACCTTTATGTATTTTTACCAGCTTGTATTCCAACAGTGATGAGTAGGTTTTTGTTTTTTAATGAAACAAGATTTCTAAATAATATGTTGTCATTCTTCACTTCAACAGCTTAGACTGTCCCAAATGCATACATGTATAACAAAAAAATAAAAAGCTAATTAATTGCAACAATAATTAAAATTAAATAAAAAAATTAAAATTTTCCATCCTTGTGAAATTGCAATGTATAAAAATTAACTGAAAAACAATCAGAAGCATTTTTAAGAAAAAATACAATGTGTAGCTATATGTTGCACATAATGCACTAAATTACTAAATTTATAGCCTTAAATGAATGATTATCAGCCAAAACTATCATAAACAAAAATATCATAAACAAAACTAAGCATAGTGGGTAATACATACATACAGTCTTTCAACCCCAGACAACAAAGTCTCTGTACAAAGACCAGATTATATTCCTCATATAATCTTTTCTATTTCTTAAAAAGTGATGATATTTTGATTATATTACTTAAAAGTAAATGTTATGTTTGGAATAAAGCAATAAATCCAAAGTGTTTTCTTATTGGCTGAAAACAGTAGGGACGCTAGCAAAAAAAAATAAAACTCTCTACCCCAGGTTATATAATGTGTTTTGAAGTTGAACATGGACCATTGATAACTGTAAAAGTCTCAACTTTCATACGGCGCATATAATGGTGTTCTGGTCTCTTCCTGTGTTCAAACAGACAGTGATGAAATGTCTGGGGAAGAACTAAAGCACTGCTTTTGAGGTCTTCATTGTGTGTTAAAATATTAGATTGCATATAATAATGAAATAGAAATAGTGTGCAAATAGAGAATGTGAGAAATAAGCAACAAAACACAAGCAACAAAATTCTGTTACAGCACAATGCAGTGTGATGATAATAATAATAATAATAATAATAATAATAATAATAATAATAATAATAATAATACAGCTGTATTTTGCATAAGATCTATTGTTATGTTTAAAAGTGTTTCTGGTGACCAAGACAAGAGCATTTCTTTAACGAAAAAAACATGGTAACAAAAACATGGTAACAATATTAAGTAAGAACATTACAACACTGAGCGACAACCATTGGGCCCTTGAGCAAGGCCCTTAACCCAGCCTTCTCCAGGGGTGCTGCATCATGGCTGACCCTGCGCTTTGACCCCAACCCAATGGGATATGTAAAGAAGGAATTTCACTGTGTAGTAATGTATATGTAACAAATAAAGACAACTTAACTATAAGGCAGCAACCAAATTCGTTTCTGCCACAATGCTTTAGTCAAAACCCTCAACAGTTCCAGCTGATGTTACTTTTTGACTTAGAGGCTTAGAAGCTTGTGTCAAACTCTAGCTAGTGATTTTTTAATGAAAGTCACATGATTCATATCAGTGTGGTGTGTCGTGTCATCGTCAGCTACATTTCCTAGCAAACGCAGTGGCCTGCAGACTGGCCTCCACATTACATTCACTAACACACACATTCACCCGAGCTTCAGCCTCAGTGACTCTTTCTAATGTGAACACTTTGTCATTGCAAATATCGTTACCAAGCCTTGATATTTATCATTGCTTTCCCGGTTCGTTTAGCCTATTTCTTGTTTTCTCATTTTGGTTTTGCCTAGTCTAATTCACAATGCTTGCTGATTGCCCAAACTTTGCTTTCATACTGACTTTGACTTTTGACAATCGACTTTGATTACTGCCGCCTTTGTGTTTATTAAACAGCTGAACCTGCACCTGGGACCACCTTAGCTTCTCTGTGCTGACATGTTAAAGGAATCATGCAGAAAATCAAAAAACGTAGCAAAACTACTGCCCCCAAATAAGGTCAGTATTTTTTAAACATCTATCACTGTAGACTGCTGTGGTTTACCTTCAAATAATCAATAATAAAAGAATCAAAGTGATGTTTTTACAGGTTCACTACTTGTAATGTTGAAAAAAATATAACTTGGCTGAGGCTTAAAGGGGCTAACCCAGTTGAAAATATTTTATTCCACAGCGTTGCACAAGCCCATCTTTTCAACCGTATCCTAAGCGCACACTGCTTCCTGTAGACAGTAACATTTCCACGCTCGATACGACAAGCAGCGCCAATGAATTATTCAGTCAGTATTTCACTCATTTTGTAGAAACAGATAATCGACATGACAGACAAATTCAGAAAATCAGTCTGCGTGATACATTACATCAAAAAGGTCCATTAATGGTGTCTTGGTTGAACGCACAACATCCAATAGACGTTAGCTTCGAATGGAGCTTTGAATGGCTAAACAATTTTCAACACAATAGTTTTAAAATGGTTCAACGATCAACAATGAAACATAATACTGAAACATAACGCTAGCTAAATTAATCCACCGCTACCATGAAATGGCTAACACTGGCTAGCTAATGCATTGCTAATATGTTATTGCATGTAATATAAGTTCTAGCAAATTATTACAGCTTGTAAATCCTGCTTGGTTGCGTCTCTCATGGGCACCTAAAAATATTTAGATATATATAAATAAATAAATAAATAAATAAATAAATAAATACTGTATAATTATATTACTATTAATAAATTAATGAAGTAAATTAATAAATTAATAATATTAATTTATGAATTAATATTTTCCGTCATGCTAAAGTAAAAAAATTATAATAATAACTAAAAGGGAATCATAAAAATACATATATTATACACTTCTTATAAATACAGCATTGTTTAAGCTATTAACACATTATTTTTGGCTTTATTATTATGCCATGTTTCATTATTTAATAAAATTCTCTAGGAGATTTTCATTCAAAACACTCTGGTGAATTATCGGAAACTAGCTGCTACACTCGGTGTTGCACTGTGTGTGTGTGTGTGTGTGCGAGTGAAGTGTATTTATTTTCAGTTCTGTTTCACAGTAACATACATCCTTTCCCATGATATAATATTGATAGACCTCATTTCAGCCTATACGCCGCAAGTCCAGTGAAAGCATGAAGAAAAGGTATTTTGTTCAGCGAGCAAATTCCATGCTGACCTTTCTGTGTGAATATTTGTCATATTTGAAATGACCATTGACCTCTGTGCATTTGCACGCCTGCAAGCGTAACTTCATTGTATGCATGCAACATTGAAGACATATTGAGCTTGTTATGACTATAAAAGTGTTATGGCTGAAAAGCGTGTGAAGCGTTCTTCCAGACACATTATCTACAAAACAACACGTTCTTTCAGCTGGAATAGAAAATGCAGGACTCATCCAAAAGCATGCACTGGTATTCAGTTATATTCTACTACATTAGAGTTAGAATTCTTGGAGTAATGGGTTGTCCTGTTAGAGGAAAAGAATCAATGGGTTGAAATTCAAACAATGGATTGCTTGAAAAAGGACTATTTCCCAATAATGCGTTTTATTTCCCTTATAATTGGCTAATAATAACTATTCTTGCTAATAACTTATTTTATTAATGAGTGGCTTTTTAACGTTTTATGGAGAATCTGCACATCACATCACCTATAGTACCTTATTGCAGCTATTTTTCCACCACTGTTGCTTTTGTAGTGACGTGGTGGCTCATCGGTCAAGACGCTGGGTCACTGATCAGAATGTCAGGGTTCAAACCAAGCTACCAATGCTGGGCCCTTAAGCAAGGCCCTTAACCCTCTATGCTGCATCATGGCTGACCCTGCGCTCTGACCCCAGCTTCCTAATAAGCTATGTGGGGCAGTGGTGGCTCAAGCGGGTTGCTGATCAGGGTTCAAACCCCAGCACCGCCAAGCTGCTACTGTTGGGCCTTTGAGCAAGGCCCTTAATCTCTTTGCTGTGCTCCAGGGTGCTGTATCATCCCATGCACTCTGATCCCAACCTTCAAAGTTAGTATCTGCGATGAAAGAATGCATATGTGACAATAATAAAAGGCTGCTTGTTATTTTCTTCTTCTCACTGTCTTAAAGTTGAGACAAAAACACACAACTTGTCGTATTACAGCATAATATCCACTGTCCTGTTGTAGAAAAAGCATACATTTTAAATAAATTTCTCCTTTGTTAATAACAACATTTAATTTAATTCAAGTTACTAAGAAAGAGCTGTTATTATAGAAGCAACATGTATTAGAAAGAGTGAATATTATACAGTAAAGACTAAACATTTGAGCACTCTGGTACTATACAATATTTAATGTAAAGTGAATATTGGATAGATTAGTCTCTCTGCCCGTCCTTCTTTACTCAGGATGGGGTTTATGAAGAATGGGTGACATTCTTGTGCTTGGTAAATTTTTCAAATTATTGTGAAGTTTAGTGCAGGTTCACACAGCATCTCGGCTTTAAAGTGTGTTTTGTTATTCTCGTCTCTATGCTGCGGTTCTGCTCGACCGCCTATCTGAGATTCTAGCTCTGTTTCCCTCACACGGCCTGTGTGTCTCCTCTCGGCAGTGTGTGAATCCTCGTGTTTGCTGTACAAACACACCAAAGCCGTCCGTGTCTAAGAGCTTTGATCTATACAGGTGCGGGGCAAATGAGGATTCAGATCCTTAACATCGCAAACATAAGACTTCAAGTGTAGAAGGCTTTTTTAGCTTTTCCAAAACGTGGTCATTTTTTCTACATAGACAAAAAAAAAAGGGATTTACAATTTTACCCAATTATAACCAATTTTTATAAAAAATAAAAATAAAAAAAATAACCAATTTTTTTGGTTAAGAATCCATTATTTAGAATTGAGATCAGAGACGGTTGGTTGTGATGTAAAATGAGAGGATTAAGCCTCATTATTAATAGCTTGCTCTCATTGTCTCCTCAGAGAAATAATAAGACACACACCTACCGAAAAACATTCATCATTTTCTTTTTTTCCCAAATCTTCAAGTCCCTAATGCTCAACTGGGGTCATGTCTGAATACCAAACATGGTAAACATTGTGATAATGAGGTGGATCTAGGATCTAGATCTATCATGGACATCTTTGTATGTTACCTAATGAGTATGTTATGCAAATATGCAAATTACCTGCTTACAGTAGCTGACTGGAGGCTATACAATACCATGGACAAAACCTCCCTTGACCTTTTTTCTTCTTTCCTATTCTTTTTTTTTAATCAATTTCATTTGCAAATCATCAAGTATTTTTAAAGTACTTATAAATGTGTGTGTAAGTCAGAGAGAGAGGGAGAGATTGAGAGAGAGAGAGACTAGTGCATTTCTTGCTATAAACTGCCAAATGAAATCATAGTAATTAGCAGCTGTGTACATGTTCAGGGACTCTTTATTGACCTTTTAGTTCTGCCTGTACTGGGTGTTTAAAAAAAAGTCAGGCACCATTAAGAGAAAAACGACATTGACTTTGTATTTATTATTTACAATGCACCAACTAGGCATAACATTATGACAACCCGTCATGCACTGTGTATTCTGACACCTTTCTGTCAGAACCAGCATTAACTTCTTCAGCAATTTGAGCAACAGTAGCTCGTCTGTTGGATCGGATCACACGGGCCAGCCTTCACTCCCAATGTGCATCATTGAGCTTTGGCCGTCCATGACCCTGTTGCTGGTTCACCACTGTTCAAGTGGTTCCTTGGACCACTTTTGATAGATACTGACCACTGCAGACCGGGAACACCCCACAAGAGCTGCAGTTTTGGAGATGCTCTGATCCAGTCGTCTAGCCATCACAATATGGCCCTTGTCAAACTCGCTCAAATCCTTATGCTTGCCCATTTTTCCTGCTTCTAACACATCAACCTTGAGGAGAAAATGTTCACTTGCTGCCTAATATATCCACCCACCCATGATGAGGAGATAATCAGTGTTATTCACTTCACCTCTCAGTGGTCATTATGTGATCAGAGTATGTGCTCTACATGTTCAGTCTCAGCTGCTTATCATGTTTTGTGCAACACACATCCTGTTTTTTCTTACATCCAGTATTTTCCTTACAACTATTAGTTGTGTTCTTGTACTAGGTTTAACAAAAGTCCAAAATGTAATAATCATAACCTGAAGCACATATTCTGATGTGAATACCAGGCATTACATCGTATACTGATGCAGTTTTATCTTTGAAAGGCAGCAGGGCTTATCCCTGCAATCCTATTGATACCTACCTCGCCTGACTGAGACTGACTTTGTGTTTAGGCGTATGAGTAATCCTCATATGAAACCGAGATGGGTCTGCAAATCCTATTCACTTGCTTTTTTTTTCCCGCAGCCCTGACAGAGGGATTAAGATCAGGATGGAAATAATCGAGTGCTGAACTACAGTGCTATAATATTACGACTGACACAACAAAGCAATTTACAGATGTGTAACAAATGAAAGAAAGAAATGAAAAAATGTCCTCGTTTTGTTTTTTGTTTTTTTAAGAAGGCGGCATCACTACAGTTCAGTACAGAGTTCAGTACTGACTGATCACCTTTATCACATAACGAAACATTTACTACTGATGGGCGTGGTCTCATTCAGGGTGACTCCACCCCCATCCACAATGCAGTGCAGGCACAGGGATGAAAATGATGTCAAGTCGTTTAGTGTGACCTTCACATTCAGCAGATCTTAAATCATTTGAATACATGTATGTATTAGACCACCATCATTTTAAGAATGCACTCTAATACAGCCTCAGAGACGTGTAGAATCTGTGGAGATGCATTAAAGTTTATCAATCCCCCAAGATGCTGACCAATTTTTAGTGCTTATCATTGAGAGCATCCTAACAAGCTCCATCGCAGTGTGTGAAAACTGCCCAACGCATCAACACCAGACTCTCTTCACCACAGTAGATGTGACAAAATCATCAAGGATTCCTCCCTAGTCACAAACTGTTCAACCTCCTTCCATCCAGAAAGAGATACAGAACCATAGAGAACCGCACCAGAACCAGCAGGCTCATGGCCAGTTTCCCCCCAGATCTATCTATCTATCTATCTATCTATCTATCTATCTATCTATCTATCTATCTATCTATCTATCTATCTATCTATCTATCTATCTATCTATCTATCTATCTATCTATCTATCTATCTATCTATCTATCCATGCATCTATCTATCTATCTATCTATCTATCTATCTATCTATCTATCTATCTATCTATCTATCTATCTATCTATCTATCTATCTATCTATCTATCTATCTATCTATCTATCTATCTATCTATCTATCTATCTATCTATCTATCTATCTATCTATCTATCTATCTATCTATCTATCTATCT